>NW_027513211.1:0-140514 GCF_048772815.1 Callospermophilus lateralis | reverse complement strand
TCACCCAATCTTGATGATACTTTGTGGTAAGGAAAAGTACACAAATCCAACTTGGCTCACCCAAATTTTGTTCTTCTAGGATGAAGCGTTCGTCTACAGTAGCCGTTTTTATATTTAGGTTTTCCTCTGTTCTCTGCTATATAGATAGATGAATTTGGAACTCTAAATCCAACATGGTTTGCAGTAGCTCTTTGAAACTTGACAAAATAAAGTAGTTCTCAGTTTTGTCTCTATGTTTTGTCTCCTCTTCAAGTAGTCCTAGGCACAGACTGTGGAAAAGCACTTTCATTGAGAGGGGTGGCCAAGCTTCTAAGAAATAACGGGTTTCCGAAATACCAGCAAATATTTTTTCACCGAATCTTGATGATACTTGGTGCTAATGATCAGTACACAAAACCCACTTGGCTCACCAAATTTTGTTCTTCTAGGTTGAAGCGTTCGTTTACAGTAACAGTTTATATTTTTAGGTTTCACTCTGTTCTCTCCTATATAGATAGATGAATTTGGAACTCTAAATCCAACATGGTTTGTAGTAGCTCTTTGAAACTTGGAAAATAAAGGAGTTCTCAGTTTTGTCTCTATGGTTTGTTTCCTCTTCCAGTAGCCCCAGGCACAAAAGGTGGAAAAGCACTTTCATTGAGAGGGTTTGCCAAGCTTCCAAGAAATTACGAGTTATCAAAGTGCTAGCAAATATTTTTACACACAATCTTGATGATACTTGATGCTAATGATCAGTTTTTATATTTAGGTTTCACTATATTCTCTGATATAGATAGATGAATTTGGAACTCTAAATCCAATATGGTTTGTAGTAGCTCTTTGAAACTTGGCAAAATAAAGGAGTTCTCAGTTTTGTCTCTATGATTTGTTTCCGCTTCACGTAGCCCTAAGCAGAGACTGTGGAAAAGCACTTTCATTGAGAGGGGTTGCCAAGCTTCTAAGAAATAACGAGTTTCCGAAATAGCAGCAAATATTTTTTTACCCAATCTTGATGATACTTGGTGGTAAGGACATGTACACAAATCCCACGTGGCTCACCAAATTTTGTTCTTCTAGGTTGAAGCATTCGTCTACAGTAGCAGTTTTTATTTTTTGATTTCACTCTGTTCTCTCCTATATAGATAGATGAATTTGGAACTCTAAATCCAACACAGTTTCTAGTAGCTCTTTGAAACTTGAGAAAATAAAGGAGTTCTCAGTTTTGTGTCTATGGTTTGTTTTTTCTTCAAGTAGCCCTAGGCACAGACCGTGGAAAAGCACTTTCATTGAGAGGGGTAGCCAAGCTTCTATGAAATAACGAACTTCCGAAATACCAGCAAATACTTTTTACCCTATGTTGATGATACTTTGTGGTAATGATCAGTACACAAATCCAACTTGGCTCACCAAATTTTGTTCTTCTACTTTGAAGCGTTCGTCTACAGTAGCAGTTTTTATATTTAGGTTTCACTCTGTTCTCTCGTATGTAGAAAGATGAATTTGGAACTCTAAATCCAACATGGTTTGTAGTGGCTCTTTGAAACTTGACAAAAATAAAGGAGTTTTCAGTTTTGTCTCAATGATTTGTTTCCGCTTCAAGTAGCCCTAAGCAGAGACTGTGGAAGAGCACTTTCTTTGATGGGGGTTGCCAAGCTTCCATGAAAATACGAGTTTCCGAAATAGCAGCAAATATTTTTTCACCCAAACTTGATGATACGTGGTGTTAATGACAAGTCCACAAATCCCACTTTGCTCACCAAATTTTGTTCTTCTAGGTTGAAGCGTTCGTTTACAGTCGCAGTTTTTATTTTTAGGTTTCACTCTGTTCTCTCCTATATAGATAGATGAATTTGGAACTCTAAATCCAACATGGTTTGTAGTAGCTCTTTGAAACTTGGAAAATAAAGGAGTTCTCAGTTTTGTCTCTATGGTTTGTTTCCTCTTCCAGTAGCCCTAGGCACAGACTGTGGAAAAGCACTTTAATTGAGAGGGGTTGCCAAGCTTCCAAGAAATTACGAGTTTCCGAAATACCAGCAAATATTTTTTCACCCAACCTTGATGATACTTGGTGGTAATGATTGGTACACAAATCCCACGTGACTCACCAAATTTTATTCTTCTAGGTTGATGCGTTCGTTTTCAGTAGCAGTTTTTATTTTTAGGTTTCACTCTGTTCTCTCCTATATAGATAGATGAATTTGGAACTCTAAATCAAACATGGTTTGTAGTAGCTCTTTGAAACTTGACAAAATAAAGGAGTTCTCAGTTTTGTCTCTATGGCTTGTTTCCTCTTCAAGTAGCCCTGGCACAGACTGTGGAAAAGCATTTTCATTGAGAGGGGTTAGCAAGCTTCTAAGAAATAACGAGTTTCCGAAATACCAGCAAATATTTTTTCACCCAATCTTGATGATACTTGGTGGTAAGGACAAGTACACAAATCCCACTTAGCTCACCAAATTTTGTTCTTCTAGGTTGAAGTGTTCGTTTACAGTACCAGTTTTCATTTTTAGGTGTCACTCTGTTCTCTCCTATATTGATAGATGAATTTGGAACTCTAAATCCAACATGTTTTGCAGTAGCTCTTTGAAACTTGACAAAATAAAGCAGTTCTTAGTTTTGTCTCTATGGATTGTTTCCTCTTAAAGTAGCCCTAGGCACTGGCTGTGGAAAAGCACTTTGATTGAGAGAGGTTGCCAAGCTTCCAAGAAATTACGAGTTTCCGAAATACCAGCAAATATTTTTTCACCCAATCTTGATGATACTTGGTGGTAATGAACGGTACACAAATCCCACTTGACTAACCAAATTTTGTTCTTCGAGGTTGATGCATTCGTTTACAGTAGCAGTTTTTATTTTTAGGTTTCACTCTGTTCTCTCCTATATAGATAGATGAATTTGGAACTCTAAATCCAACATGGTTTGTAGTAGCTCTTTGAAATTTGCAAAATAAAGGAGTTCTCACTTTTGTCTCTATGGTTTGTTTCCTCTACCAGTAGCCCTAGGCACAGACGGTGGAAAAGCACTTTCATTGAGAGGGGTTGAGAAGCTTCCAAGAAATTACGAGTTTCCGAAATACCAGCAAATATTTTTTCACCCAATCTTGATGATACTTGGTGATAATGATTGCTACACAAGTCCCACTTGACTCACCAAATTTTATTCTTCTAGGTTGAAGTGTTCGTTTTCAGTAGCAGTTTTTATTTTTAGGTTTCACTCTGTTCTCTCCTATATAGATAGATGAATTTGGAACTCTAAATCCAACATGGTTTGTAGTCGCTTTTTGAAACTTGACAAAATAAAGGAGTTCTCAGTTTTGTCTCTATGGCTTGTTTCCTCTTCAAGTAGCCCTGGGACAGACTGTGGAAAAGCATTTTCATTGAAAGGGGTTAGCAAGCTTCTAAGAAATAACGAGTTTCCAAAACACCAGCAAATATTTTTTCACCCAATCTTGATGATACTTGGTGGTAAGGACAAGTACACAAATCCCACTTGGCTCACCAAATTTTGTTCTTCTAGGTTGAAGCGTTCGTTTACAGTACCAGTTTTCATTTTTAGGTGTCACTCTGTTCTCCCTATATTGATAGATGAATTTGGAACTCTAAATTTAACATGGTTTGAGGTAGCTCTTTGAAACTTGACAAAATAAAGAAGTTCTCAGTTTTGTCTCTATGGTTTGTTTCCTCTTCAAGAAGCCCTAAGCAGAGACTGTGGAAAAGCACTTTCATTGAAAGACATTGCAAAGATTCCAAGCAATAAAGATTTTCCGAAATACCAGCAAATATTTTTTCACCCAAACTTGATGATACGTGGTCGTAATGACAAGTACACAAATCCCACCTGGCTCAACAAATTTTGTTCTTCTAGGTTTAAGCGATCGTCTACAGTAGCAGTTTTTATATTTAGGTTTCACTCTGTTTCTCCTATATAGACAGATGAATTTGGAACTCTAAATCCAATATGGTTTCTATTAGCTCTTTGAAACTTGACAAAATAAAGGAGTTCACAGATTTGTCTCTATGATTTTTTTCCGCTTCAAGTATCCCTAAGCAGAGACTGTGGAAAAGCACTTTGATTGAGAGGGGTTGCCAAGCTTCCAAGAAATTACGAGTTTCCGAAATACCAGCAAATATTTTTTCACCCAATATTCATGATACTTGCTGGTATTGATCGGTACACAAATCCCACTTGGCTCACCTAATTTTGTTCTGCTAGGTTGAAGCGTTCATCTACAGTAGCAGTTTTTATATTTAGGTTTCACTCTGTTCTCTGCTATATAGATAGATGAATTTGGAACTCTAAATCCAACATGGTTTGTAGTAGCTCCTTGAAACTTGAAAAAATAAAAGAGTTCTCAGTATTGTCTCTATGGTTTTTTTTCATTCAAGTAGCCCTAGGCACAGACGGTGGAAAAGCACTTTCATTGAGAGGGGTTGCTAAGATTCTAAGAAACAACGTGTTTCCGAAATACCAGCAAATATTTTTTAACCCAATGTTGATGATACTTGGTGGTAATGATCAGTACACAAATCCCACTTGGCTCACCAAATTTTCTTCTTCAAGGTTGAAGCCTTCGTTTACAGTAACAGTTTTTATTTTTAGGTTTCACTCTGTTCTCTCCTATATAGATAGATGAATTTGGAACTCTAAATCCAACATGGTTTGTAGTAGCTCTTTGAAACTTGACAAAATAAAGGAGTTCTCAGTTTTGCCTCTATGGCTTGTTTCCTCTTCAAGTAGCCCTGGCACAGACTGTGGAAAAGCATTTTCATTCAGAGGGGTTAGCAAGCTTCTAAGAAATAACGAGTTTCCGAAATTCCAGCAAATATTTTTTCACCCAATCTTGATGATACTTGGTGGTAAGGACAAGTACACAAATCCCATTTGACTCACCAAATTATATTCTTCTAGGTTGATGCGTTCGTTTTCAGTAGCAATTTTTTATTTTTAGATTTCACTCTGTTCTCTCCTATATAGATAGATGAATTTGGAACTCTAAATCCAACATGGCTTGTAGTAGCTCTTTGAAACTTGACAAAATAAAGGAGTTCTCAGTTTTGTCTCTATGATTTGTTTCCGCTTCAAGTAGCCCTAAGCAGAGACTGTGGAAAAGCACTTTCATTGAGAGGTGTTGCCAGGCTTCCAAGAAATTACGAGTTTCCGAAATACCAGCAAATATTTTTTCACCCAATCTTCATGATACTTGGTGGTAATGATCGGTACACAAATCCCACTTGACTCACCAAATTTTGTTCATCTAGGATGAAGCGTTCGTTTACAGTAGCAGTTTATATTTTTAGATTTCCCTCTGTTCTCTCCTATATAGATAGATGAATTTGGAACTCTAAATCTAACATGGTTTGTAGTAACTCTTTGAAACTTGAAAAAATAAAGGAGTTCTCAGTTTTGTCTCTATGAGTTGTTACCTCTTCAAGTAGCCCTCTGCCGAGACTGTGGAAAAGCACTATCATTGAAAGGGGTTACCAAGCTTCCAAGAAATTACGAGTTTCCGAAATACCAGCAAATATTTTCTCTCCCAATGTTGATGATATGTTGTGGTAATGATCAGTACACAAATCCCACTTGGCTCACCAAATTTTGTTCTTCTAGATTGAAGAGTTCGTTTACAGTATCAGTTTTTTTTTTAGGTTTCACTCTGTTGTCTCCTATATAGATAGATGAATTTGGAACTCAAAATCCACCATGGTTTGTAGTAGCTCTTTGAAAGTTGACAAAATAAAGGAGTTCTCACTTTTGTCTCTATGGTTTGTTTCCGCTTCAAGGAGCCCTAGGCACAGAATGTGGAAAAGCACTTTCATTGAGAGGGGTTGCCACGCTTCTAAGAAATAAGGAGTTTCCGAAATATCAGCAAATATTTTTTCACCCAATCTTGATGATACTTGGTGGTCTTGATCGGTACACAAATCCCACTTGACTCACCAAATTGTGTTCTTCTAGGAAGAAGCATTCGTTTACAGTAGCAGTTTTTATATTTAGGTTTCACTCTCTTCTCTCTTATATAGATAGATGCATTTGGAATTCTAAATCCAACTTGGTTTGTAGTAGCTCTTTGAAACTTGACAAAATAAAAGAGTTCTCAGTTTTGTCTCTATGGTTTGTTTCCTCTTCAAGTAGCCCTAGGCACAGACTGTGGAAAAGCACTTTCATTGAGGGGGTTGCCAAGCTTCTAAGAAATAACGAATTTCCGAAATACCAGCAAATATTTTTTCACCCAATCTTGATGATACGTGGTAGTAATGACAAGTCCACAAATTCCACTTGGCTCACCAAATTTTGTTCTTCGAGGTTGAAGCGTTCGTCTTCAGTAGCAATTTTTATATTTAGGTTTGAATCTGTTCTCTCCTATATTGATAGATAAATTTGAAATTCTAAATCCAACATGGTTTGAAGTAGCTCTATGAAACTTGACAAAATAAAGCAGTTCTTAGTTTTGTCTTTATGGATTGTTTCCTCTTCAAGTAGCCCTAGGCACTGGCTGTGGAAAAGCACTTTCATTGAGAGAGGTTGCCAAGCTTCCAAGAAATTACGAGTTTCCAAAATACCAGCAAATATTTTTTCACCCAATCTTGATGATACTTGGTGGTAATGAACGGTACACAAATCCCACTTGACTAACAGAATTTTGTTCTTCTAGGTTGTTGCGTTCGTTTACAGTAGCAGTTTTTAATTTTAGGTTTCACTCTGTTCTCTCCTATATAAATAGATGAATTTGGAACTCTAAATCCAACATGGTTTGTAGTAGCTCTTTGAAACTTGCAAAATAAAGGAGTTCTCAGTTTTGTCTCTATGGTTTGTTTCCTCTTCCAGTAGCCCTAGGCACAGACGGTGGAAAAGCACTTTCATTGAGAGGGGTTGCCAAGCTTCCAAGAAATTACGAGTTTCCGAAATACCAGCAAATATTTTTTTACCCAATCTTGATGATACTTGGTGGTAATGATTGGTACACAAATCCCACTTGACTCACCAAATTTTATTCTTCTAGGTTGAAGTGTTCGTTTTCTGTAGCAGTTTTTATTTTTAGGTTTCACTCTGTTCTCTCCTATATAGATAGATGAATTTGGAACTCTAAATCCAACATGGTTTGTAGTAGATTTCTGAAACTTGACAAAATAAAGGAGTTCTCAGTTTTGTCTCTATGGCTTGTTTCCTCTTCAAGTAGCCCTGGCACAGACTGTGGAAAAGCATTTTCATTGAAAGGGGTTAGCAAGCTTCTAAGAAATAACGAGTTTCCGAAACACCAGCAAATATTTTTTCACCCAATCTTGATGATACTTGGTGGTAAGGACAAGTACACAAATCCCACTTGGCTCACCAAATTTTGTTCTTCTAGGTTGAAGCGTTCGTTTACAGTACCAGTTTTCATTTTTAGGTGTCACTCTGTTCTCCCCTATATTGATAGATGAATTTGGAACTCTAAATCCAACATGGTTTGTAGTAGCTCTTTGAAACTTGACAGAATAAAGAAGTTCTCAGTTTTGTCTCTATGGTTTGTTTCCTCTTCAAGAAGCCCTAAGCAGAGACTGTGGAAAAGCACTTTCAATGAAAGACATTGCAAAGAATCCAAGCAATTAAGAGTTTCTGAAATACCAGCAATTATTTTTTCACCCAAAATTGATGATACGTGGTCGTAATGACAAGTACACAA
The DNA here is from genome assembly GCF_048772815.1 of Callospermophilus lateralis. NCBI lineage: Eukaryota > Metazoa > Chordata > Mammalia > Rodentia > Sciuridae > Callospermophilus > Callospermophilus lateralis. Next base: position 132,872 of record NW_027513211.1, on the reverse strand, counting down.
ATCCCACTTGGCTCAACAAATTTTGTTCTTCTAGGTTTAAGCGATCGTCTACAGTAGCAGTTTTTATATTTAGGTTTCACTCTGTTTCTCCTATATAGACAGATGAATTTGGAACTCTAAATCCAATATGGTTTGTAGTACCTCTTTGAAACTTGACAAAATAAAGGAGTTCTCAGTTTTGTCTCTATGATTTTTTTCCGCTTCAAGTAGCCCTAAACAGAGACTGTGGAAAAGCACTTTGATTGAGAGGGGTTGCCAAGCTTCCAAGAAATTACGTGTCTCCGAAATACCAGCAAATATTTTTTCACCCAATATTCATGATACTTGGTGGTATTGATCGGTACACAAATCCCACTTGGCTCACCTAATTTTGTTCTGCTAGGTTGAAGCGTTCATCTACAGTAGCAGTTTTTTTATTTAGGTTTCACTCTGTTCTCTGCTATATAGATAGATGAATTTGGAATTCTAAATCCAACATGGTTTGTAGTAGCTCCTTGAAACTTGAAAAAATAAAAGAGTTCTCAGTTTTGTCTCTATGGTTTTTTTTCTCTTCAAGTAGCCCTAGGCACAGACGGTGGAAAAGCACTTTCATTGAGAGGGGTTGCTAAGCTTCTAAGAAACAACGTGTTTCCGAAATACCAGCAAATATTTTTTAACCCAATGTTGATGATACTTGGTGGTAATGATCAGTACAAAAATCCCACTTGGCTCACCAAATTTTCTTCTTCTAGGATGAAGCCTTCGTTTACAGTAACAGTTTTTATTTTTAGGATTCACTCTGTTCTCTCCTATATAGATAGATGAATTTTGAACTCTAAATCCAACATGGTTTGTAGTAGCTCTTTAAAACTTGACAAAATAAAGGAGTTCTCAGTTTTGCCTCTATGGCTTGTTTCCTCTTCAAGTAGCCCTGGCACAGACTGTGGAAAAGCATTTTCATTCAGAGGGGTTAGCAAGCTTCTAAGAAATAACGAGTTATCGAAATACCAGCAAATATTTTTTCACCCAATCTTGATGATACTTTGTGGTAAGGACAAGTACACAAATCCCACTTGACTCACCAAATTTTATTCTTCTAGGTTGATGAGTTCGTTTTCAGTAGCAGTTTTCATTTTTAGGTTTCACTCTGTTCTCTCCTATATAGATAGATGAATTTGGAACTCTAAATCAAACATGGTTTGTAGTAGCTCTTTGAAACTTGACAAAATAAAGGAGTTCTCAGTTTTGTCTCTATGGCTTGTTTCCTCTTCAAGTAGCCCTGGCACAGACTGTGGAAAAGCATTTTCATTGAGAGGGGTTAGCAAGCTTCTAAGAAATAACGAGTTTCCGAAATACCAGCAAATATTTTTTCACCCAATCTTGATGATACTTGGTGGTAAGGACAAGTACACAAATCCCACTTAGCTCACCAAATTTTGTTCTTCTAGGTTGAAGTGTTCGTTTACAGTACCAGTTTTCATTTTTAGGTGTCACTCTGTTCTCTCCTATATTGATAGATGAATTTGGAACTCTAAATCCAACATGTTTTGCAGTAGCTCTTTGAAACTTGACAAAATAAAGCAGTTCTTAGTTTTGTCTCTATGGATTGTTTCCTCTTAAAGTAGCCCTAGGCACTGGCTGTGGAAAAGCACTTTGATTGAGAGAGGTTGCCAAGCTTCCAAGAAATTACGAGTTTCCGAAATACCAGCAAATATTTTTTCACCCAATCTTGATGATACTTGGTGGTAATGAACGGTACACAAATCCCACTTGACTAACCAAATTTTGTTCTTCGAGGTTGATGCATTCGTTTACAGTAGCAGTTTTTATTTTTAGGTTTCACTCTGTTCTCTCCTATATAGATAGATGAATTTGGAACTCTAAATCCAACATGGTTTGTAGTAGCTCTTTGAAATTTGCAAAATAAAGGAGTTCTCACTTTTGTCTCTATGGTTTGTTTCCTCTACCAGTAGCCCTAGGCACAGACGGTGGAAAAGCACTTTCATTGAGAGGGGTTGAGAAGCTTCCAAGAAATTACGAGTTTCCGAAATACCAGCAAATATTTTTTCACCCAATCTTGATGATACTTGGTGATAATGATTGCTACACAAGTCCCACTTGACTCACCAAATTTTATTCTTCTAGGTTGAAGTGTTCGTTTTCAGTAGCAGTTTTTATTTTTAGGTTTCACTCTGTTCTCTCCTATATAGATAGATGAATTTGGAACTCTAAATCCAACATGGTTTGTAGTCGCTTTTTGAAACTTGACAAAATAAAGGAGTTCTCAGTTTTGTCTCTATGGCTTGTTTCCTCTTCAAGTAGCCCTGGGACAGACTGTGGAAAAGCATTTTCATTGAAAGGGGTTAGCAAGCTTCTAAGAAATAACGAGTTTCCAAAACACCAGCAAATATTTTTTCACCCAATCTTGATGATACTTGGTGGTAAGGACAAGTACACAAATCCCACTTGGCTCACCAAATTTTGTTCTTCTAGGTTGAAGCGTTCGTTTACAGTACCAGTTTTCATTTTTAGGTGTCACTCTGTTCTCCCCTATATTGATAGATGAATTTGGAACTCTAAATTTAACATGGTTTGAGGTAGCTCTTTGAAACTTGACAAAATAAAGAAGTTCTCAGTTTTGTCTCTATGGTTTGTTTCCTCTTCAAGAAGCCCTAAGCAGAGACTGTGGAAAAGCACTTTCATTGAAAGACATTGCAAAGATTCCAAGCAATAAAGATTTTCCGAAATACCAGCAAATATTTTTTCACCCAAACTTGATGATACGTGGTCGTAATGACAAGTACACAAATCCCACCTGGCTCAACAAATTTTGTTCTTCTAGGTTTAAGCGATCGTCTACAGTAGCAGTTTTTATATTTAGGTTTCACTCTGTTTCTCCTATATAGACAGATGAATTTGGAACTCTAAATCCAATATGGTTTCTATTAGCTCTTTGAAACTTGACAAAATAAAGGAGTTCACAGATTTGTCTCTATGATTTTTTTCCGCTTCAAGTATCCCTAAGCAGAGACTGTGGAAAAGCACTTTGATTGAGAGGGGTTGCCAAGCTTCCAAGAAATTACGAGTTTCCGAAATACCAGCAAATATTTTTTCACCCAATATTCATGATACTTGCTGGTATTGATCGGTACACAAATCCCACTTGGCTCACCTAATTTTGTTCTGCTAGGTTGAAGCGTTCATCTACAGTAGCAGTTTTTATATTTAGGTTTCACTCTGTTCTCTGCTATATAGATAGATGAATTTGGAACTCTAAATCCAACATGGTTTGTAGTAGCTCCTTGAAACTTGAAAAAATAAAAGAGTTCTCAGTATTGTCTCTATGGTTTTTTTTCTCTTCAAGTAGCCCTAGGCACAGACGGTGGAAAAGCACTTTCATTGAGAGGGGTTGCTAAGATTCTAAGAAACAACGTGTTTCCGAAATACCAGCAAATATTTTTTAACCCAATGTTGATGATACTTGGTGGTAATGATCAGTACACAAATCCCACTTGGCTCACCAAATTTTCTTCTTCAAGGTTGAAGCCTTCGTTTACAGTAACAGTTTTTATTTTTAGGTTTCACTCTGTTCTCTCCTATATAGATAGATGAATTTGGAACTCTAAATCCAACATGGTTTGTAGTAGCTCTTTGAAACTTGACAAAATAAAGGAGTTCTCAGTTTTGCCTCTATGGCTTGTTTCCTCTTCAAGTAGCCCTGGCACAGACTGTGGAAAAGCATTTTCATTCAGAGGGGTTAGCAAGCTTCTAAGAAATAACGAGTTTCCGAAATTCCAGCAAATATTTTTTCACCCAATCTTGATGATACTTGGTGGTAAGGACAAGTACACAAATCCCATTTGACTCACCAAATTATATTCTTCTAGGTTGATGCGTTCGTTTTCAGTAGCAATATTTTATTTTTAGATTTCACTCTGTTCTCTCCTATATAGATAGATGAATTTGGAACTCTAAATCCAACATGGCTTGTAGTAGCTCTTTGAAACTTGACAAAATAAAGGAGTTCTCAGTTTTGTCTCTATGATTTGTTTCCGCTTCAAGTAGCCCTAAGCAGAGACTGTGGAAAAGCACTTTCATTGAGAGGTGTTGCCAGGCTTCCAAGAAATTACGAGTTTCCGAAATACCAGCAAATATTTTTTCACCCAATCTTCATGATACTTGGTGGTAATGATCGGTACACAAATCCCACTTGACTCACCAAATTTTGTTCATCTAGGATGAAGCGTTCGTTTACAGTAGCAGTTTATATTTTTAGATTTCCCTCTGTTCTCTCCTATATAGATAGATGAATTTGGAACTCTAAATCTAACATGGTTTGTAGTAACTCTTTGAAACTTGAAAAAATAAAGGAGTTCTCAGTTTTGTTTCTATGATTTGTTACCTCTTCAAGTAGCCCTCTGCCGAGACTGTGGAAAAGCACTATCATTGAAAGGGGTTACCAAGCTTCCAAGAAATTACGAGTTTCCGAAATACCAGCAAATATTTTCTCTCCCAATGTTGATGATATGTTGTGGTAATGATCAGTACACAAATCCCACTTGGCTCACCAAATTTTGTTCTTCTAGATTGAAGAGTTCGTTTACAGTATCAGTTTTTTTTTTAGGTTTCACTCTGTTGTCTCCTATATAGATAGATGAATTTGGAACTCAAAATCCACCATGGTTTGTAGTAGCTCTTTGAAAGTTGACAAAATAAAGGAGTTCTCACTTTTGTCTCTATGGTTTGTTTCCGCTTCAAGGAGCCCTAGGCACAGAATGTGGAAAAGCACTTTCATTGAGAGGGGTTGCCACGCTTCTAAGAAATAAGGAGTTTCCGAAATATCAGCAAATATTTTTTCACCCAATCTTGATGATACTTGGTGGTCTTGATCGGTACACAAATCCCACTTGACTCACCAAATTGTGTTCTTCTAGGAAGAAGCATTCGTTTACAGTAGCAGTTTTTATATTTAGGTTTCACTCTCTTCTCTCTTATATAGATAGATGCATTTGGAATTCTAAATCCAACTTGGTTTGTAGTAGCTCTTTGAAACTTGACAAAATAAAAGAGTTCTCAGTTTTGTCTCTATGGTTTGTTTCCTCTTCAAGTAGCCCTAGGCACAGACTGTGGAAAAGCACTTTCATTGAGGGGGTTGCCAAGCTTCTAAGAAATAACGAATTTCCGAAATACCAGCAAATATTTTTTCACCCAATCTTGATGATACGTGGTAGTAATGACAAGTCCACAAATTCCACTTGGCTCACCAAATTTTGTTCTTCGAGGTTGAAGCGTTCGTCTTCAGTAGCAATTTTTATATTTAGGTTTGAATCTGTTCTCTCCTATATTGATAGATAAATTTGAAATTCTAAATCCAACATGGTTTGAAGTAGCTCTATGAAACTTGACAAAATAAAGCAGTTCTTAGTTTTGTCTTTATGGATTGTTTCCTCTTCAAGTAGCCCTAGGCACTGGCTGTGGAAGAGCACTTTCATTGAGAGAGGTTGCCAAGCTTCCAAGAAATTACGAGTTTCCAAAATACCAGCAAATATTTTTTCACCCAATCTTGATGATACTTGGTGGTAATGAACGGTACACAAATCCCACTTGACTAACAAAATTTTGTTCTTCTAGGTTGTTGCGTTCGTTTACAGTAGCAGTTTTTAATTTTAGGTTTCACTCTGTTCTCTCCTATATAAATAGATGAATTTGGAACTCTAAATCCAACATGGTTTGTAGTAGCTCTTTGAAACTTGCAAAATAAAGGAGTTCTCAGTTTTGTCTCTATGGTTTGTTTCCTCTTCCAGTAGCCCTAGGCACAGACGGTGGAAAAGCACTTTCATTGAGAGGGGTTGCCAAGCTTCCAAGAAATTACGAGTTTCCGAAATACCAGCAAATATTTTTTTACCCAATCTTGATGATACTTGGTGGTAATGATTGGTACACAAATCCCACTTGACTCACCAAATTTTATTTTTCTAGGTTGAAGTGTTCGTTTTCTGTAGCAGTTTTTATTTTTAGGTTTCACTCTGTTCTCTCCTATATAGATAGATGAATTTGGAACTCTAAATCCAACATGGTTTGTAGTAGATTTCTGAAACTTGACAAAATAAAGGAGTTCTCAGTTTTGTCTCTATGGCTTGTTTCCTCTTCAAGTAGCCCTGGCACAGACTGTGGAAAAGCATTTTCATTGAAAGGGGTTAGCAAGCTTCTAAGAAATAACGAGTTTCCGAAACACCAGCAAATATTTTTTCACCCAATCTTGATGATACTTGGTGGTAAGGACAAGTACACAAATCCCACTTGGCTCACCAAATTTTGTTCTTCTAGGTTGAAGCGTTCGTTTACAGTACCAGTTTTCATTTTTAGGTGTCACTCTGTTCTCCCCTATATTGATAGATGAATTTGGAACTCTAAATCCAACATGGTTTGTAGTAGCTCTTTGAAACTTGACAGAATAAAGAAGTTCTCAGTTTTGTCTCTATGGTTTGTTTCCTCTTCAAGAAGCCCTAAGCAGAGACTGTGGAAAAGCACTTTCAATGAAAGACATTGCAAAGAATCCAAGCAATTAAGAGTTTCTGAAATACCAGCAATTATTTTTTCACCCAAAATTGATGATACGTGGTCGTAATGACAAGTACACAAATCCCACTTGGCTCAACAAATTTTGTTCTTCTAGGTTTAAGCGATCGTCTACAGTAGCAGTTTTTATATTTAGGTTTCACTCTGTTTCTCCTATATAGACAGATGAATTTGGAACTCTAAATCCAATATGGTTTGTAGTACCTCTTTGAAACTTGACAAAATAAAGGAGTTCTCAGTTTTGTCTCTATGATTTTTTTCCGCTTCAAGTAGCCCTAAACAGAGACTGTGGAAAAGCACTTTGATTGAGAGGGGTTGCCAAGCTTCCAAGAAATTACGTGTCTCCGAAATACCAGCAAATATTTTTTCACCCAATATTCATGATACTTGGTGGTATTGATCGGTACACAAATCCCACTTGGCTCACCTAATTTTGTTCTGCTAGGTTGAAGCGTTCGTCTACAGTAGCAGTTTTTTTATTTAGGTTTCACTCTGTTCTCTGCTATATAGATAGATGAATTTGGAATTCTAAATCCAACATGGTTTGTAGTAGCTCCTTGAAACTTGAAAAAATAAAAGAGTTCTCAGTTTTGTCTCTATGGTTTTTTTTCTCTTCAAGTAGCCCTAGGCACAGACGGTGGAAAAGCACTTTCATTGAGAGGGGTTGCTAAGCTTCTAAGAAACAACGTGTTTCCGAAATACCAGCAAATATTTTTTAACCCAATGTTGATGATACTTGGTGGTAATGATCAGTACAAAAATCCCACTTGGCTCACCAAATTTTCTTCTTCTAGGATGAAGCCTTCGTTTACAGTAACAGTTTTTATTTTTAGGATTCACTCTGTTCTCTCCTATATAGATAGATGAATTTTGAACTCTAAATCCAACATGGTTTGTAGTAGCTCTTTAAAACTTGACAAAATAAAGGAGTTCTCAGTTTTGCCTCTATGGCTTGTTTCCTCTTCAAGTAGCCCTGGCACAGACTGTGGAAAAGCATTTTCATTCAGAGGGGTTAGCAAGCTTCTAAGAAATAACGAGTTATCGAAATACCAGCAAATATTTTTTCACCCAATCTTGATGATACTTTGTGGTAAGGACAAGTACACAAATCCCACTTGACTCACCAAATTTTATTCTTCTAGGTTGATGAGTTCGTTTTCAGTAGCAGTTTTCATTTTTAGGTTTCACTCTGTTCTCTCCTATATAGATAGATGAATTTGGAACTCTAAATCCAACATGGTTTGTAGTAGCTCTTTGAAACTTGACAAAATAAAGAAGTTCTCAGTTTTGTCTCTATGGTTTGTTTCCACTTCAAGTAGCCCTAGGCACAGACTGTGGAAAAGCACTTTCATTGAGATGGGTTGCCTAAATTCTAAGGAATAACGAGTTTCCGAAATATCAGCAAATATTTTTTCACCGAATCTTGATGATACTTGGTGGTCATGATTGGTACACAAATCCCACTTGACTCACCAAATTTTGTTCATCTAGGATGAAGCGTTCGTTTACAGTAGCAGTTTATATTTTTAGATTTCCCTCTGTTCTCTCCTATATAGATAGATGAATTTGGAACTCTACATCTAACATGGTTTGTAGTAACTCTTTGAAACTTGAAAAAATAAAGGAGTTCTCAGTTTTGTCTCTATGATTTGTTACCTCTTCAAGTAGCCCTCTGCCGAGACTGTGGAAAAGCACTATCATTGAAAGGGGTTACCAAGCTTCCAAGAAATTACGAGTTTCCGAAATACCAGCAAATATTTTCTCTCCCAATGTTGATGATATGTTGTGGTAATGATCAGTACACAAATCCCACTTGGCTCACCAAATTTTGTTCTTCTAGATTGAAGAGTTCGTTTACAGTATCAGTTTTTTTTTTAGGTTTCACTCTGTTGTCTCCTATATAGATAGATGAATTTGGAACTCAAAATCCACCATGGTTTGTAGTAGCTCTTTGAAAGTTGACAAAATAAAGGAGTTCTCACTTTTGTCTCTATGGTTTGTTTCCGCTTCAAGGAGCCCTAGGCACAGAATGTGGAAAAGCACTTTCATTGAGAGGGGTTGCCACGCTTCTAAGAAATAAGGAGTTTCCGAAATATCAGCAAATATTTTTTCACCCAATCTTGATGATACTTGGTGGTCTTGATCGGTACACAAATCCCACTTGACTCACCAAATTGTGTTCTTCTAGGAAGAAGCATTCGTTTACAGTAGCAGTTTTTATATTTAGGTTTCACTCTCTTCTCTCTTATATAGATAGATGCATTTGGAATTCTAAATCCAACTTGGTTTGTAGTAGCTCTTTGAAACTTGACAAAATAAAAGAGTTCTCAGTTTTGTCTCTATGGTTTGTTTCCTCTTCAAGTAGCCCTAGGCACAGACTGTGGAAAAGCACTTTCATTGAGGGGGTTGCCAAGCTTCTAAGAAATAACGAATTTCCGAAATACCAGCAAATATTTTTTCACCCAATCTTGATGATACGTGGTAGTAATGACAAGTCCACAAATTCCACTTGGCTCACCAAATTTTGTTCTTCGAGGTTGAAGCGTTCGTCTTCAGTAGCAATTTTTATATTTAGGTTTGAATCTGTTCTCTCCTATATTGATAGATAAATTTGAAATTCTAAATCCAACATGGTTTGAAGTAGCTCTGTGAAACTTGACAAAATAAAGGAGTTCTCACATTTGTCTCTATGGTTCGTATCCTCTTCAAGTAGTCCTAGGCACAGAATGTGGAAAAGCACTTACATTGAGAGGGGTTGCCAAGTTTCCAAGAAATTACGAGTTTCCGAAATTCCAGCAAATATTTTTTCACCCAATCCTGATGATACGTGGTGGTAATGACAAGTCCACAAATCCCACTTGGCTCCACAAATTTCCTTCTTCTAGGTTGAAGCGTTCGTTTAGAGTAGCAGTTTTTATTTTTAGGTTTCACTCTGTTCTCTCCTATATAGACAGATGAATTTGGAACTCTAAATCCAACATGGTATGTAGTAGCTCTTTGAAACTTGACAAAATAAAGGACTTCTCAGTTTTGCCTCTATGGTTTGTTTCCTCTTCAAGTAGCCCTGGGCACAGCCTGCGTAAAAGCACTTTCATTGAGAGGGGTTGCCAAGCTTCCAAAAAAGAACGCGTTTCCGAAATACCAGCAAATATTTTTTCACCCAATCTTGATTATACTTGGTGGTAATGATTAGTACACAAATCCCACTTGGTTCACTAAATTGTTTTCTTCTAGGTTGAAGCGTTCATCTACAGTAGCGGTTTTTATATTTAGGTGTCTCTCTATTCTCTCCTATATAGATAGATGAATTTGGAACTCTAAATCCAACGTGGTTTGTAGTAGCTCTTTGAAACTTGACAAAATAAGGAGTTCTCAGTTTTGTCTCTAAGTTTTGTTTCCTCTTCAAGTAGCCCTAGGCACAGAGTGTGGAAAAGCCCTTTAATTGAGAGCTGTTGACAAGCTTATAAGAAATAAGGAGTTTCCGAAATATCAGCAAATATTTATTCACCCAATCTTGATGATACTTCGTGGTCATGACCGGTACACAAATCCCACTTGACTCACCAAATTTTGTTCTTCTAGGAAGAAGCGTTCGTTTCCAGTAGCAATTTTTATATTTAGGTTTCACTCTGTTCTCTCTTATATAGATTGATGAATTTGGAACTCTAAATCCAACATGGTTTGTAGTAGCTCTTTGAAACTTGACAAAATAAAGAAGTTCTCAGGTTTGTCTCTATGGTTTGTTTCCTCTTAAAGTAGCCCTATCCACAGACTGTGGAAAAGCACTTTCATTGAGAGGGGTTGCCAAGCTTCTAAGAAATAACGAGTTTCCGAAATACCAGCATATATTTTTTCACCCAATCTTGATGATACTTGGTGGTCATGATCGGTACACAAATCCCACTTGACTCACCAAAGTTTGTTCCTCTAGGTTGAAGCGTTCGTCTACAGTAGCAGTTTTTATATTTAGGTTTGAATCTGTTCTCTTCTATATAGATAGATGAATTTGGAACTCTAAATCCAACATGGTTTGTAGTAGCTCTTTGAAACTTGACAAAATAAAGGAGTTCTCTGTTTTGTCTATATGATTTCTTTCCGCTTCATGTATCCCTAAGCAGAGACTGTGGAAAAGCACTTTCATTAAAATGGGTTGCCAAGCTTCCAAGAAATTACGAGTTTCCGAAATACCATCAAATATTTTTTCACCCAATATTGATGATACTTGGTGGTAGTGATCAGTACACAAATACCACTTGGCTCACCAAATTTTGTTCTTCTGGGATGAAGCGTTCATCTACAGTAGCAGTTTTTATATTTAGGTTTTAGTCTGTTCTCTCCTAAATAGGTAGATGAATTTGGAACTCTAAATCCAACATGGTGTGTAATAGCTCTTTGAAACTTGACAAAGTAAACGAGTTCTCAGTTTTGTCTGATGGTTTGTTTCCTCTTCAAGTCGCCCTAGTCAGAGACTGTGGTATAGCACTTTCAATTAGAGGGCTTGCCAAGCTATTAAGAATAACGTGTTTCCGAATACCACCAAATATTTTTTCACCCAATTTGATGATACTTTATGGTAATGATAAGAACACAAATCCTACTTGGCTCACCAAATTTTGTTCTTGTGGGTTGAAGCGTTCGTCTACAGTAGCAGTTTTTATATTTAGGTTTCACTCTGTTCTCTCCTACATAGATAGATGAATTTGGAACTCTAAATCCAACATGGTGTGTAATAGCTCTTTGAAACTTGACATAGTAAAGGAGTTCTCAGTTTTGTCTCTATGGTTTGTTTCCTCTTCAAGTCGCCCTAGGCACAGACTGTGGAAAAAGAATTTCATTGAGAGGGGTTGCCAAGCTTTTAAGAAATAACGAGTTTCCGAAATACCAGCAAATATTTTTTCACCCAATGTTGATGATACGTGGTTGTATTCACAAGTACACAAATCCCACTTGGCTCACCAAATTTTGTTCTTCTAGTTTGAAGCGTTCGTCTACAGTAGCAGTTTTTATATTTAGGTTTGAATCTGTTCTCTTCTATATAGATAGATGAATTTGGAACTCTAAATCCAACATGGTTTGTAGTAGCTCTTTGAAACTTGACAAAATAAAGGAGTTCTCAGTTTTGTCTCTATGGTTTGTTTCCGCTTCAAGTAGTCCTAGGCACAGAATGTGGAAAAGCACTTTCATTGAGAGGGGTTGCCAAGCTTCTAAGAAATAAGGAGTTTCCGAAATATCAGCACATATTTTTTCACCCAATCTTGATGATACTTGGTGGTCTTGATCGGTACACAAATCCCACTTGGCTCACCAAATTTTCTTCTTCTAGGTTGAAGCGTTCGTTTACAGTAGCAGTTTTTATTTTTAGGTTTCTCTCTGTTCTCTCCTATATAGATAGATGAATTTGGAACTCTAAATCCAACAATGGTTTGTAGTAGCTCTTTGAAAGTTGACAAAATAAAGGAGTTCTCAGTTTTGTCTCTATGGTTTGTTTCCGCTTCAAGTAGCCCTAAGCAGAGACTGTTTAAAAGCACTTACATTGAGAGGGGTTGCGAAGCTTCCAAGGAATTACGAGTTTCCGAAATTCCAGCAATTATTTTTTCACCCAATCTTGATGATACATGGTGGTAATGACAAGTCCACAAATCCCACTTGGCTTCACAATTTTCTTCTTCTAGGTTGAAGGGTTCGTTTACAGTAGCAGTTTTTATTTTTAGGTTTCTCTTTGTTCTCTCCAATATAGATAGATGAATTTGGAACTCGAAATCCACCATGGTTTGTAGTAGCTCTTTGAAAGTTGACAAAATAAAGGAGTTCTCAGTTTTGTCTCTATGGTTTGTTTCCGCTTCATGTAGCCCTAGGCACAGAATGTGGAAAAGCACTTTCATTTAGAGGGGTTGCCAAGCTTCGAAGAAATAAGGAGTTTCCGAAATATCAGCAAATATTTTTTCACCCAATCTTGATGATACTTATTGGTCTTGATCGGTACACAAATCCCACTTGACTCACCACATTTTGTTCTTCTGGGTTGAAGCGTTCATTTACAGTAGAAGTTTTTATATTTAGGTTTGACTCTGTTCTCTCTTATATAGATAGATGAATTTGGAATTCTAAATCCAACATGGATTGTAGTAGCTCTTTGAAACTTGACAAAATAAAGAAGTTCTTAGTTTTGTCTCTATGGTTTGTTTCCTCCACAAGTAGCCCTAGGCACAGACTGTGGAAAAGCACTTTCATTGAGAGGGTTTGCCAAGCTTCTAAGAAATAACGAGTTTCCGAAATACGAGCCAATATTTTTTCACAAAATCCTGATGATACATGGTGGTAATAACAAGTCCACAAATCCCACGTGGCTCACCAAATTTTGTTCTTCTAGGTTGAAGCGTTCGTCTACAGTAGCAGTTTTTATATTTAGGTTTGAATCTGTTCTCTTCTATATAGATAGATGAATTTGGAACTCTAAATCCAACATGGTTTGTAGGAGCTCTTTGAACCTTGACAAAATAAAGGAGTTCTCAGTTTTGTCTCTATGATTTGTTTCCGCTTCAAGTAGCCCTAAGCAGAGACTGTGGAAAAGCACATTATTTGAGAGGTTGCCAAGCTTCCAAGAAATTACGAGTTTCCAAAATACCAGCAAATATTTTTTCAGCCAATCTTGATGATACTTGGTGGTGAAGATCAGTACACAAATCCCACTTGGCTCACCAAATTTTGTTCTTCCAGGTTGAAGCGTTCGTCTACAGTAGCAGTTTTTATATTTAGGTTTCTCTCTGTGCTCTCCTATATAGATAGATGAATTTGGAACTCTAAATCCAATATGTTTTGTAGTAGCTCTTTGAATCTTGAAAAAATAAAGGAGTTCTCAGTTTTGTCTCTATGATTTGTTTCCTCTTCAAGTACCCCTAGGAACAGACTGTGGAAAAGCACTTTCATTGAGTGGGGTTGCCAAGCTTCTAAGAAATAACGAGTTTCCGAAATACCAGCAAATATTTTTTCACGCAATCTTGATGACACTTGGTGGTAATGATCAGTACACAAATCCCACTTGGCTCACCAAATTTTGTTCTTCTAGGTTGAAGCGATCGTTTACAGTAGCAGTTTTTATGTTTAGGTTTCACTCTGTTCTCTCCTATATAGATAGATGAATTTGGAACTCTAAATCCAACATGGTTAGTAGTAGCTCTTCGAAACTTGACAAAATAAAGGAGTTCTCAGTTTTGTCTCTGTGATTTCTTTCCGCTTCAATAGCCCTAAGTAGTGACTGTGGAAAAGCACATTCATTGATAGGGGTTGCCAAGCTTCCAAGAAATTACGAGTTTCCGAAATACCAGCAAATATTTTTTCACCCAATCTTGATGATACTTGGTGGTAATGATCAGTACAGAAATCCCACTTGGCTCACCAAATTTTGTTCTTCTAGGTTGAAGCGTTCATCTACAGGAGCAGTTTTTATGTTTAGGTTTCACTCTGTTCTCTCTTATATAGATAGATGAATTTGGAACTCTAAATCCAACATGGTTTGTAGTGGCTCTTTGAAACCTGACAAAATAAAGGAGTTCTCAGTTTTGTCGCTATGGTTTGTTTCCTATTCAAGTAGCCCCAGGCACAAACGGTGGAAAAGCACTTTCTTTGAGAGGTTGCCAAGCTTCCAAGATATTACGAGTTTCCGAAATACCAGCAAATATTTTTTCACCCAATCTTGAAGATACTTGGTGTTAATGATCGGTACACAAATCTCACTTGACTCACCAAATTTTGTTCTTCTAGGTTGAAGCGTTCGTTTTCAGTAGCAGTATTTACTTTTAGGTTTCACTCTGTTCTCTCCTATATAGATAGATGAATTTGGAACTCTAAATCCAACATGGTTTGTAGTAGCTCTGTGAAACTTGACAAAATAAAGGAGTTCTCAGTTTTGTCTCTATGATTTGTTTCCGCTTCAAGTAGTCCTAAGCAGAGACTGTGGAAAAGCACTTTCATTGAGAGGGGTTGCCAAGCTTCCAAGAAATTACGAGTTTCCGAAATACCAGCAAATATTTCTTACCCAATCTTGATGATACTTGGTGGTAATGATCAGTACACAAATCCCACTTGGCTCACCAAATTTTGTTCTTCTAGGTTGAAGCGTTCTTCTACAGGAGCAGTTCTTATGTTTAGGTTTCACTCTGTTCTCTCCTATATAGATACATGAATTTGGAACTCTAAATCCAACATGGTTTGTAGTGGCTCTTTGAAACCTGACAAAATAAAGGAGTTCTCAGTTTTGTCGCTATGGTTTGTTTCCGCTTCAAGTAGCCCCAGGCACAAACGGTGGAAAAGCACTTTCTTTGAGCGGTTGCCAAGCTTCCAAGAAATTACGACTTTCCGAAATACCAGCAAATATTGTTTCACCCAATCTTGATGATACTTGGTGTTAATTATCGGTACACAAATCCCACTTGACTCACCAAATTTTGTTCATCTAGGTTGAAAGGTTCGTTTTCAGTTGCAGTTTTTATTTTTAGGTTTCACTCTGTTCTCTCCTATATAGATAGATGAATTTGGAACTCTAAATCCAACATGGTTTGTAGTAGCTCTTTGAAACTTGACAAAATAAAGGAGTTCTCAGTTTTGTCTCTATGATTTGTTTCCGCTTCAAGTAGCCCTAGGCACGGACGGTGGATACGCACTTTCCTTGAGAGGGGTTGCCAAGGTTCCAAGATTTTACGAGTTTCCGAAATACCAGCAAATATTTTTTCACCCAATCTTGAAGATACTTGGGGTTTACGATCGGTACACAAATCCTACTTGACTCACCAAATTTTGTTCTTCTATGTTGAAGCGTTCGTTTTCAGTAGCAGTTTTATATTTAGGTTTCACTCTGTTCTTTCCTATATAGATAGATGAATTTGGAACTCTAAATCCAACATGGTTTTTAGTGGCTCTTTGAAAGTTGACAAAATAAAGGAGTTCTCTGTTGTGTCTCTATTGTTTGTTTCCTTTTCAAGTAGCCCTAGGCACAGACGGTGGATACGCACTTTCTTTGAGAGGGGTTGCCAATGTTCCAAGAAATTACGAGTTTCCGAAACACCAGCAAATATATTTTTCACCCAATCTTGATGATACTTGGTGTTTACGATCGGTACACAAATCCCCCCTTGACTCACCAAATTTTGATCTTCTATGTTGAAGCGTTCGTTTTCAGTAGCAGTTTTTATATTTAGGTTTCAATCTGTTTTCTCCTATATAGATAGATGAATTTGGATCTCTAAATCCAACATGGTTTGTAGCAGCTCTTTGAAACTTGACAAAATAAAGGAGTTCTCAGTTTTGTCTCAATGGTTTGTTTCCTCTTCAAGTACCCCTAGGAACAGACTGTGGAAAAGCACTTTCATTGAGTGGGGTTGCCAAGCTTCTAAGAAATAACGAGTTTCCGAATTAGCAGCAAATATTTATTCAAACAGTCTTGATGATACTTGGTGGTGAAGCTCAGTACACAAATCCCACTTGGCTCACCAAATTTTGTTCTTCTAGGTTGAAGCGTTCGTCTACAGTAGCAGTTTTTATATTTAGGTTTCACTCTGTTCTCTCCTATATAGATAGATGAATTTGGAACTCTAAATCCAATATGGTTTGTAGTAGCTCTTTGAAACTTGAGAAAATAAAGGAGTTCTCAGTTTTGTCTCTATCATTTGTTTCCGCTTCAAGTAGCCCTAAGCAGAGACTGTGGAAAAGCACTTTCATTGAGAGGGGTTGCCAAGCTTCCAAGAAATTATGAGTTTCCAGAATACCAGCAAATATTTTTTCACCCAATCTTGATGATACGTGGTTGTAATGACAAGTCTACAAATCCCACTTGGCTCACCAAATTTTGTTCTTCTACGTTGAAGCGTTCGTTTACAGTAGCAGTTTTTATGTTTAGTTTTCACTCTGTTCTCTCATATATAGATAGATGAATTTGGAACTCTAAATCCAACATGGTTTGTAGTAGCTCTTTAAAAATTCAAAATATAAAGGAGTTCTCAGTTTTGTCTCTATGGTTGTTTCCTCTTCAAGTACCCCTAGGAACAGACTGTGGAAAAGCACTTTCATTGAGTGGGGTTGCCAAGCTTCTAAGAAATAATGAGTTTCCGAAATACCAGCAAATATTTTTTTCACGCAATCTTGATGACACTTGGTGGTGATGATCAGTACACAAATCCCACTTTACTCACCAAATTTTGTTCTTCTAGTTTGAAGCGTTCGTCTACAGTAGCAGTTTTTACATTTAGGTTTCACTCTCTTTCTCCTATAGGAATAGATGAATTTGGAACTCTAAATCCAACTAGGTTTGTAGTAGCTCTTTGAAACTTGACAAAATAAAGGAGTTCTCAGTTTTGTCTCTATGGTTTGTTTCCTCTTCAAGTAGCCTAGGCACAGACTGTGGAAAAGCACTTTCATTGAGAGGGGTTGCTAAGCTTCTAAGATATAACGAGTTTCCGAAATACCAGCAAATATTTTTTCATCCAATCTTGAGGATACTTGGTGGTGATGATCAGTATAGAAACCCACTTGGCTCACCAAATTTTGTTCTTCTAGTTGAAGCGTTCATCTACAGTAGCAGTTTTTATATTTAGGTTTCACTCTGTTCTTTCCAATATGGATAGATGAATTTGGAACTCTAAATCCAATATGGTTTGTAGTAGCTCTTTGAAACTTGACAAAATAAAGGAGTTCTCAGTTTTGTCTCTATGGTTTGTTTCCTCTTCAAGTAGCCCTAGGCACAGACTGTGGAAAAGCACTTTCATTGAGAGGGGTTGCCAAGCTAACAAGAAATTACGAGTTTCCGAAATACCAGCACATATTTTTTCACCCAATCTTGATGAAACGTGCTGGTAATGAAAGGTACACAAATCTCACTTGGCTCACCAAATTTTGTTCTTCTAGGTTGAAGCGTTCGTCTACAGTAACAGTTTTTATGTTTAGGTTTCACTCTGTTCTCTCCTATATGGATAGATGAATTTGGAACTCTAAATCCAACATGGTTTGTAGTGGCTCTTTGAAACTTGACAAAATAAAGGAGTTCTCAGTTTTGTCTCAATGGTTTGTTTCCTCTTGAAGTACCCCTAGGAACAGACTGTGGAAAAGCACTTTCATTGAGTGGGGTTGCCAAGCTTCTAAGAAATAACGAGTTTCCGAATTACCAGCAAATATTTATTCACCCAATCTTGATGATACTTGGTGGTGATGATCAGTACACAAATCCCACTTGGCTCACCAAATTTTGTTCTTCTAGGTTGAAGCGTTCGTCTACAGTAGCAGTTTTTATATTTCGGTTTCACTCTGTTCTCTCCTATATAGATAGATGAATTTGGAACTCTAAATCCAATATGGTTTGTAGTAGCTCTTTGAAACTTGAAAAAATAAAGGAGTTCTCAGTGTTGTCTCTATGATTTGTTTCCTCTTCAAGTACCCCTAGGAACAGACTGTGGAAAAGCACTTTCATTGAGTGGGGTTGCAAAGCTTCTAAGAAATAACGAGTTTCCGAAATACCAGCAATATTTTTTTCACGCAATCCTGATGACACTTGGTGGTAATGATCAGTACACAAATTCCACTTGGCTCACCAAATTTTGTTCTTCTAGGTTGAAGCGTTCGTCTACAGTAGCAGTTTTTATATTTAGGTTCCACTCTGTTCTCTCCTATATGGATAGTTGAATTTGGAATTCTAAATCCAACATGGTTTGTAGTAGCTCTTTGAAACTTGACAAAAAAAAGGAGTTCTCAGTTTTGTCTCTATGATTTGTTTCCGCTTCAAGTAGCCCTAAGCAGAGACTGTGGAAAAGCATTTTCATTGAGAGGGGTTGCCAAGTCTTCCAAGAAATTACGAGTTTCCGGAATACCAGCAAATATTTTTTCACCCAATCTTGATGATACATGGTGTTATTGATCAGTTCACAAAATCCCACTTGGATCACCAAATTTTGTTCTTCTACGTTGAAGCGATCGTTTACAGTAGCAGTTTTTATGTTTAGGTTTCACTCTGTTCTCTCCTATATAGATAGATGAATTTGGAACTCTAAATCCAACATGGTTAGTAGTAGCTCTTTGAAAGTTGACAAAATGAAGGAGTTCTCAGTTTTGTCTCTATGATTTCTTTCCGCTTCAATAGCCCTAAGCAGTGACTGTGGAAAAGCACACTCATTGATAGGGGTTGCCAAGCTTCTCCGAAATTACGAGTTTCCGAAATACTAGCAAATATTTTTTCACCCAATTCTTGATGATACTTGGTGGTAATGATCAGTACACAAATCCCACTTGGCTCACCAAATTTTGTTCTTCTAGGTTGAAGCGTTCGTCTACAGGAGCAGTTTTTATGTTTAGGTTTCACTCTGTTCTCTCTTATACAGATAGATGAATTTGGAACTCTAAACCCAACATGGTTTGTAGTGGATCTTTGAAACCTGACAAAATAAAGGTGTTCTCAGTTTTGTCACTATGGTTTGTTTCCTCTTCAAGTAGCCCCAGGCACAAACGGTGGAAAAGCACTTTCTTTGAGAGGGTTGCCAAGCTTCCAAGAAATTACGACTTTCCGAAATACCAGCAAATATTTTTTCACCCATCTTGATGATACTTGGTGATAATGGTCGGTACACAAATCCCACATGACTCACCAAATTTTGTTCTTCTAGGTTGAAGCGTTCGTGTTCAGTAGCAATTTTTATTTTTAGGTTTCACTCTGTTCTCTGCTATATAGCTAGATGAATTTGGAACTCTAAATCCAACATGGTTTGTAGTGGCTCTTTGAAACTTGACAAAATGAAGGAGTTCTCTGTTTTGTCTCTATGGTTTGTTTCCTCTTCAAGTAGCCCTAGGCACAGAGGGTTTATACGCACTTTCATTGAGAGGGGTTACCAACTTCCAAGAAATTACGAGTTTTCGAAATACCAGCAAATATTTTTCACCCAATCTTGATGGTACATAGTGTTTTCGATCGGTACACAAATCCCACTTGACTCACCAAATTTTGTTCTTCTAGGTTGAAGCGTTCGTCTACAGTAGCAGTTTTTATATTTAGGTTTCACTCTGTTCTATCCTATATAGACAGATGAATTTGGAACTCTAAATTCAATATGATTTGTAGTAGCTCTTTGAAACTTGAAACAATAAAGTAGTTCTCAGTTTTGTCTCTATGGTTTGTTTCCTCTTCAAGTACCCCTAGGAACAGACTCTGGAAAAGCACTTTCATTCAGTGGGTTGCCAAGCTTCTAAGAAATAACGAGTTTCTGAAATACCAGCAAATATTTTTTCACGCAATCTTGATGACACTTGGTGGTAATGATCAGTACACAAATCCCACTTGGCTCACCAAATTTTGTTCTTCTAGGTTGAAGCGTTCCTCTACTGTAGCCGTTTTTATATTTAGGTTTCACTCTGTTCTCTCCTATATGGATAGATGAATTTGGAACTCTAAATCCAACATGGTTTGTAGTAGCTCTTTGAAACTTGACAAAATAAAGGAGTTCTCAGTTTTGTCTCTATGGTTTGATTCCTCTTCAAGTAGCCCTAGGCACAGACTGTGGAAAAGCACTTTCATTGAGAGGGGTTGCCAAGCTTCCAAGAAATTACGAGTTTCCGGAATACCAGCAAATATTTTTTCACCCAATCTTGATGATACGTGGTTGTAATGACAAGTCTACAAATCACACTAGGCTCACCAAATTTTGTTCTTCTACGTTGAAGCGATCGTTTACAGTAGCAGTTTTTATATTTAGGTTTCACTCTGTTCTCTCCTATATAGATAGATGAATTTGGAACTCTAAATCCAACATGGATAGTAGTAGCTCTTTGAAACTTGACAAAATAAAGGAATTCTCAGTTTTGTCTCTATGATTTCTTTCCGCTTCAATAGCCCTAAGTAGTGACTGTGGAAAAGCACATTCATTGATAGGGGTTGCAAGCTTCCCAAGAAATCACGAGTTTCCGAAACACCAGCAAACATTTTTTCACCCAATCTTGATGATACTTGGTGGTAATGATCAGTACACAAATCCCACTTGGCTCACCAAATTTTATTCTTCTAGGTTGAAGCGTTCGTCTACAGGAGCAGTTTTTATGTTTAGGTTTCACTCTGTTCTCTCTTATATAGATAGATGAATTTGGAACTCTAAATCTAACATGGTTTGTAGTGGCTCTTTGAAACCTGACAAAATAAAGGCGTTCTCAGTTTTGTCGCTATGGTTTGTTTCCTATTCAAGTAGCCCCAGGCACAAAAGTTGGAAAAGCACTTTCTTTGAGAGGTTGCCAAGCTTCCAAGAAATTACGAGTTCCCGAAATACCAGCAAATATTTTTTCACCCAATCTTGATGATACTTGGTGTTAATGATCGGTACACAAATCTCACTTGACTCACCAAATTTTGTTCTTCTAGGTTGAAGCGTTCGTTTTCAGTAGCAATATTTATTTTTAGGTTTCACTCTGTTTTCTCCTATATAGATAGATGAATTTGGAACTCTAAATCCAACATGGTTAGTAGTAGCTCTTTGAAACTTGACAAAATAAAGGAGTTCTCAGTTTTGTCTCTATGATTTGTTTCCGCTTCAAGTAGCCCTAAGCAGAGACTGTGGAAAAGCACTTTCATTGAGAGGGGTTGCCAAGCTTCCAAGAAATTACGAGTTTCCGAAATACCAGCAAATATTTTTTCACCCAATCTTGATGATACATGGTGTTATTGATCAGTTCACAAATCCCACTTGGATCACCAAATTTTGTTCTTCTTGGTTGAAGCGTTCGTCTACATTAGCAGTTTTTATGTTTAGGTTTCACTCTGTTCTCTCCTATATAGCTAGATGAATTTGGAACTCTAAATCCAACATGGTTTGTAGTGGCTCTTTGAAACTTGACAAAATGAAGGAGTTCTCTGTTTTGTCTCTATGGTTTGTTTCCTCTTCAAGTAGCCCTAGGCACATAGGGTGGATACGCACTTTCATTGAGAGGGGTTACCAACTTCCAAGAAATTACGAGTTTTCGAAATACCAGCAAATATTTTTTTCACCCAATCTTGATGGTACACAGTGTTTTCGATCGGTACACAAATCCCACTTGACTCACCAAATTTTGTTCTTCTAGGTTGAAGCGTTCGTCTACAGTAGCAGTTTTTATATTTAGGTTTCACTCTGTTCTATCCTATATAGATAGATGAATTTGGAACTCTAAATTCAATATGATTTGTAGTAGCTCTTTGAAACTTGAAACAATAAAGGAGTTCTCAGTTTTGTCTCTATGGTTTGTTTCCTCTTCAAGTACCCCTAGGAACAGACTCTAAAAAAGCACTTTCAGTCAGTGGGGTTGCCAAGCTTCTAAGAAATAACGAGTTTCTGAAATACCAGCAAATATTTTTTCATGCAATCTTGATGACACTTGGTGGTAATGATCAGCACACAAATCCCACTTGGCTCACCAAATTTTGTTCTTCTAGGTTGAAGCGTTCGTCTACTGTAGCCGTTTTTATATTTAGGTTTCACTCTGTTCTCTCCTATATGGATAGATGAATTTGGAACTCTAAATCCAACATGGTTTGTAGTAGCTCTTTGATACTTGACAAAATAAAGGAGTTCTCAGTTTTGTCTCTATGGTTTGATTCCTCTTCAAGTAGCCCTAGGCACAGACTGTGGAAAAGCACTTTCATTGAGAGGGGTTGCCAAGCTTCTAAGAAATAACGAGTTTCCGAAATACCAGCAAATATTTTTTCATCCAATCTTGAGGATACTTGGTGGTGATGATCAGTATAGAAATCCCACTTGGCTCACCAAATTTTGTTTTTCTAGGTTGAAGCGTTCATCTACAGTAGCAGTTTTTATATTTAGGTTTCACTCTGTTCTTTCCAATATGGATAGATGAATTTGGAACTCTAAATCCAATATGGTTTGTAGTAGCTCTTTGAAACTTGACAAAATAAAGGAGTTCTCAGTTTTGTCTCTATGGTTTGTTTCCTCTTCAAGTAGCCCTAGGCACAGACTGTGGAAAAGCACTTTCATTGAGAGGGGTTGCCAAGCTAACAAGAAATTACGAGTTTCCGAAATACCAGCACATATTTTTTCACCCAATCTTGATGAAACGTGCTGGTAATGAAAGGTACACAAATCTCACTTGGCTCACCAAATTTTGTTCTTCTAGGTTGAAGCGTTCGTCTACAGTAGCAGTTTTTATATTTAGGTTTCACTCTGTTCTCTCCTATATGGATAGATGAATTTGGAACTCTAAATCCAACATGGTTTGTAGTGGCTCTTTGAAACTTGACAAAATAAAGGAGTTCTCAGTTTTGTCTCAATGGTTTGTTTCCTCTTGAAGTACCCCTAGGAACAGACTGTGGAAAAGCACTTTCATTGAGTGGGGTTGCCAAGCTTCTAAGAAATAACGAGTTTCCGAATTACCAGCAAATATTTATTCACCCAATCTTGATGATACTTGGTGGTGATGATCAGTACACAAATCCCACTTGGCTCACCAAATTTTGTTCTTCTAGGTTGAAGCGTTCGTCTACAGTAGCAGTTTTTATATTTCGGTTTCACTCTGTTCTCTCCTATATAGATAGATGAATTTGGAACTCTAAATCCAATATGGTTTGTAGTAGCTCTTTGAAACTTGAAAAAATAAAGGAGTTCTCAGTGTTGTCTCTATGATTTGTTTCCTCTTCAAGTACCCCTAGGAACAGACTGTGGAAAAGCACTTTCATTGAGTGGGGTTGCAAAGCTTCTAAGAAATAACGAGTTTCCGAAATACCAGCAAATATTTTTTCACGCAATCCTGATGACACTTGGTGGTAATGATCAGTACACAAATTCCACTTGGCTCACCAAATTTTGTTCTTCTAGGTTGAAGCGTTCGTCTACAGTAGCAGTTTTTATATTTAGGTTCCACTCTGTTCTCTCCTATATGGATAGTTGAATTTGGAATTCTAAATCCAACATGGTTTGTAGTAGCTCTTTGAAACTTGACAAAATAAAGGAGTTCTCAGTTTTGTCTCTATGATTTGTTTCCGCTTCAAGTAGCCCTAAGCAGAGACTGTGGAAAAGCATTTTCATTGAGAGGGGTTGCCAAGCTTCCAAGAAATTACGAGTTTCCGGAATACCAGCAAATATTTTTTCACCCAATCTTGATGATACGTGGTTGTAATGACAAGTCTACAAATCCCACTAGGCTCACCAAATTTTGTTCTTCTACGTTGAAGCGATCGTTTACAGTAGCAGTTTTTATGTTTAGGTTTCACTCTGTTCTCTCCTATATAGATCGATGAATTTGGAACTCTAAATCCAACATGGTTAGTAGTAGCTCTTTGAAAGTTGACAAAATGAAGGAGTTCTCAGTTTTGTCTCTATGATTTCTTTCCGCTTCAATAGCCCTAAGCAGTGACTGTGGAAAAGCACACTCATTGATAGGGGTTGCCAAGCTTCTACGAAATTACGAGTTTCCGAAATACTAGCAAATATTTTTTCACCCAATCTTGATGATACTTGGTGGTAATGATCAGTACACAAATCCCACTTGGCTCACCAAATTTTGTTCTTCTAGGTTGAAGCGTTCGTCTACAGGAGCAGTTTTTATGTTTAGGTTTCACTCTGTTCTCTCTTATACAGATAGATGAATTTGGAACTCTAAACCCAACATGGTTTGTAGTGGATCTTTGAAACCTGACAAAATAAAGGTGTTCTCAGTTTTGTCACTATGGTTTGTTTCCTCTTCAAGTAGCCCCAGGCACAAACGGTGGAAAAGCACATTCTTTGAGAGGTTGCCAAGCTTCCAAGAAATTACGACTTTCCGAAATACCAGCAAATATTTTTTCACCCAATCTTGATGATACTTGGTGATAATGGTCGGTACACAAATCCCACTTGACTCACCAAATTTTGTTCTTCTAGGTTGAAGCGTTCGTGTTCAGTAGCAATTTTTATTTTTAGGTTTCACTCTGTTCTCTCCTATATAGATAGATGAATTTGGAAATCTAAATCCAACATGGTTTGTAGTAGCTCTTTGAACCTTGACAAAATAAAGGAGTTCTCAGTTTTGTCTCTATGATTTGTTTCCGCTTCAAGTAGCCCTAAGCAGAGACTGTGGAAAAGCACTTTCTTTGAGAGGTTGCCAAGCTTCCAAGAAATTACGAGTTTCCAAAATACCCGCAAATATTTTTTCAGCCAATCTTGATGATACTTGGTGGTAATGATCAGTTCACAAATCCCACTTGGATCACAAAATTTTGTTCCTCGTGGTTGAAGCGTTGGTCTACAGTAGCAGTTTTTATGTTTAGGTTTCACTCTGTTCTCTGCTATATAGCTAGATGAATTTGGAACTCTAAATCCAACATGGTTTGTAGTGGCTCTTTGAAACTTGACAAAATGAAGGAGTTCTCTGTTTTGTCTCTATGGTTTGTTTCCTCTTCAAGTAGCCCTAGGCACAGAGGGTGGATACGCACTTTCATTGAGAGGGGTTACCAACTTCCAAGAAATTACGAGTTTTCGAAATACCAGCAAATATTTTTTCACCCAATCTTGATGCTACATAGTGTTTTCGATCGGTACACAAATCCCACTTGACTCACCAAATTTTGTTCTTCTAGGTTGAAGCGTTCGTCTACAGTAGCAGTTTTTATATTTAGGTTTCACTCTGTTCTCTCCTATATGGATAGATGAATTTGGAACTCTAAATCCAACATGGTTTGTAGTGGCTCTTTGAAACTTGACAAAATAAAGGAGTTCTCAGTTTTGTCTCAATGGTTTGTTTCCTCTTGAAGTACCCCTAGGAACAGACTGTGGAAAAGCACTTTCATTGAGTGGGGTTGCCAAGCTTCTAAGAAATAACGAGTTTCCGAATTACCAGCAAATATTTATTCACCCAATCTTGATGATACTTGGTGGTGATGATCAGTACACAAATCCCACTTGGCTCACCAAATTTTGTTCTTCTAGGTTGAAGCGTTCGTCTACAGTAGCAGTTTTTATATTTCGGTTTCACTCTGTTCTCTCCTATATAGATAGATGAATTTGGAACTCTAAATCCAATATGGTTTGTAGTAGCTCTTTGAAACTTGAAAAAATAAAGGAGTTCTCAGTGTTGTCTCTATGATTTGTTTCCTCTTCAAGTACCCCTAGGAACAGACTGTGGAAAAGCACTTTCATTGAGTGGGGTTGCAAAGCTTCTAAGAAATAACGAGTTTCCGAAATACCAGCAAATATTTTTTCACGCAATCCTGATGACACTTGGTGGTAATGATCAGTACACAAATTCCACTTGGCTCACCAAATTTTGTTCTTCTAGGTTGAAGCGTTCGTCTACAGTAGCAGTTTTTATATTTAGGTTCCACTCTGTTCTCTCCTATATGGATAGTTGAATTTGGAATTCTAAATCCAACATGGTTTGTAGTAGCTCTTTGAAACTTGACAAAATAAAGGAGTTCTCAGTTTTGTCTCTATGATTTGTTTCCGCTTCAAGTAGCCCTAAGCAGAGACTGTGGAAAAGCATTTTCATTGAGAGGGGTTGCCAAGCTTCCAAGAAATTACGAGTTTCCGGAATACCAGCAAATATTTTTTCACCCAATCTTGATGATACGTGGTTGTAATGACAAGTCTACAAATCCCACTAGGCTCACCAAATTTTGTTCTTCTACGTTGAAGCGATCGTTTACAGTAGCAGTTTTTATGTTTAGGTTTCACTCTGTTCTCTCCTATATAGATCGATGAATTTGGAACTCTAAATCCAACATGGTTAGTAGTAGCTCTTTGAAAGTTGACAAAATGAAGGAGTTCTCAGTTTTGTCTCTATGATTTCTTTCCGCTTCAATAGCCCTAAGCAGTGACTGTGGAAAAGCACACTCATTGATAGGGGTTGCCAAGCTTCTACGAAATTACGAGTTTCCGAAATACTAGCAAATATTTTTTCACCCAATCTTGATGATACTTGGTGGTAATGATCAGTACACAAATCCCACTTGGCTCACCAAATTTTGTTCTTCTAGGTTGAAGCGTTCGTCTACAGGAGCAGTTTTTATGTTTAGGTTTCACTCTGTTCTCTCTTATACAGATAGATGAATTTGGAACTCTAAACCCAACATGGTTTGTAGTGGATCTTTGAAACCTGACAAAATAAAGGTGTTCTCAGTTTTGTCACTATGGTTTGTTTCCTCTTCAAGTAGCCCCAGGCACAAACGGTGGAAAAGCACATTCTTTGAGAGGTTGCCAAGCTTCCAAGAAATTACGACTTTCCGAAATACCAGCAAATATTTTTTCACCCAATCTTGATGATACTTGGTGATAATGGTCGGTACACAAATCCCACTTGACTCACCAAATTTTGTTCTTCTAGGTTGAAGCGTTCGTGTTCAGTAGCAATTTTTATTTTTAGGTTTCACTCTGTTCTCTCCTATATAGATAGATGAATTTGGAAATCTAAATCCAACATGGTTTGTAGTAGCTCTTTGAACCTTGACAAAATAAAGGAGTTCTCAGTTTTGTCTCTATGATTTGTTTCCGCTTCAAGTAGCCCTAAGCAGAGACTGTGGAAAAGCACTTTCTTTGAGAGGTTGCCAAGCTTCCAAGAAATTACGAGTTTCCAAAATACCCGCAAATATTTTTTCAGCCAATCTTGATGATACTTGGTGGTAATGATCAGTTCACAAATCCCACTTGGATCACAAAATTTTGTTCCTCGTGGTTGAAGCGTTGGTCTACAGTAGCAGTTTTTATGTTTAGGTTTCACTCTGTTCTCTGCTATATAGCTAGATGAATTTGGAACTCTAAATCCAACATGGTTTGTAGTGGCTCTTTGAAACTTGACAAAATGAAGGAGTTCTCTGTTTTGTCTCTATGGTTTGTTTCCTCTTCAAGTAGCCCTAGGCACAGAGGGTGGATACGCACTTTCATTGAGAGGGGTTACCAACTTCCAAGAAATTACGAGTTTTCGAAATACCAGCAAATATTTTTTCACCCAATCTTGATGCTACATAGTGTTTTCGATCGGTACACAAATCCCACTTGACTCACCAAATTTTGTTCTTCTAGGTTGAAGCGTTCGTCTACAGTAGCAGTTTTTATATTTAGGTTTCACTCTGTTCTATCCTATATAGATAGATGAATTTGGAACTCTAAATTCAATATGATTTGTAGTAGCTCTTTGAAACTTGAAACAATAAAGGAGTTCTCAGTTTTGTCTCTATGGTTTGTTTCCTCTTCAAGTACCCCTAGGAACAGACTCTAAAAAAGCACTTTCATTCAGTGGGGTTGCCAAGCTTCTAAGAAATAACGAGTTTCTGAAATACCAGCAAATATTTTTTCATGCAATCTTGATGACACTTGGTGGTAATGATCAGCACACAAATCCCACTTGGCTCACCAAATTTTGTTCTTCTAGGTTGAAGCGTTCGTCTACTGTAGCCGTTTTTATATTTAGGTTTCACTCTGTTCTCTCCTATATGGATAGATGAATTTGGAACTCTAAATCCAACATGGTTTGTAGTAGCTCTTTGAAACTTGACAAAATAAAGGAGTTCTCAGTTTTGTCTCTATGGTTTGATTCCTCTTCAAGTAGCCCTAGGCACAGACTGTGGAAAAGCACTTTCATTGAGAGGGGTGCCAAGCTTCTAAGAAATAACGAGTTTCCGAAATACCAGCAAATATTTTTTCATCCAATCTTGAGGATACTTGGTGGTGATGATCAGTATAGAAATCCCACTTGGCTCACCAAATTTTGTTCTTCTAGGTTGAAGCGTTCATCTACAGTAGCAGTTTTTATATTTAGGTTTCACTCTGTTCTTTCCAATATGGATAGATGAATTTGGAACTCTAAATCCAATATGGTTTGTAGTAGCTCTTTGAAACTTGACAAAATAAAGGAGTTCTCAGTTTTGTCTCTATGGTTTGTTTCCTCTTCAAGTAGCCCTAGGCACAGACTGTGGAAAAGCACTTTCATTGAGAGGGGTTGCCAAGCTAACAAGAAATTTACGAGTTTCCGAAATACCAGCACATATTTTTTCACCCAATCTTGATGAAACGTGCTGGTAATGAAAGGTACACAAATCTCACTTGGCTCACCAAATTTTGTTCTTCTAGGTTGAAGCGTTCGTCTACAGTAGCAGTTTTTATGTTTAGGTTTCACTCTGTTCTCTCCTATATGGATAGATGAATTTTAACTCTAAATCCAACATGGTTTGTAGTGGCTCTTTGAAACTTGACAAAATAAAGGAGTTCTCAGTTTTGTCTCAATGGTTTGTTTCCTCTTGAAGTACCCCTAGGAACAGACTGTGGAAAAGCACTTTCATTGAGTGGGGTTGCCAAGCTTCTAAGAAATAACGAGTTTCCGAATTACCAGCAAATATTTATTCACCCAATCTTGATGATACTTGGTGGTGATGATCAGTACACAAATCCCACTTGGCTCACCAAATTTTGTTCTTCTAGGTTGAAGCGTTCGTCTACAGTAGCAGTTTTTATATTTCGGTTTCACTCTGTTCTCTCCTATATAGATAGATGAATTTGGAACTCTAAATCCAATATGGTTTGTAGTAGCTCCTTTGAAACTTGAAAAAATAAAGGAGTTCTCAGTGTTGTCTCTATGATTTGTTTCCTCTTCAAGTACCCCTAGGAACAGACTGTGGAAAAGCACTTTCATTGAGTGGGGTTGCAAAGCTTCTAAGAAATAACGAGTTTCCGAAATACCAGCAAATATTTTTTCACCCAATTCTGATGACACTTGGTGGTAATGATCAGTACACAAATTCCACTTGGCTCACCAAATTTTGTTCTTCTTGGTTGAAGCGTTCGTCTACATTAGCAGTTTTTATGTTTAGGTTCCACTCTGTTCTCTCCTATATGGATAGTTGAATTTGGAACTCTAAATCCAACATGGTTTGTAGTGGCTCTTTGAAACTTGACAAAATGAAGGATTTCTCTGTTTTGTCTCTATGGTTTGTTTCCTCTTCAAGTAGCCCTAGGCACAGAGGGTGGATACGCACTTTCATTGAGAGGGGTTACCAACTTCCAAGAAATTACGAGTTTTCGAAATACCAGCAAATATTTTTTCACCCAATCTTGATGGTACATAGTGTTTTCGATCGGTACACAAATCCCACTTGACTCACCAAATTTTGTTCTTCTAGGTTGAAGCGATCGTTTACAGTAGCAGTTACTATATTTAGGTTTCACTCTGTTCTCTCCTCTATGGATAGATGAATTTGGAACTCTAAATCCAACATGGTTTGTAGTAGCTCTTTGAAACTTGACAAAATAAAGGAGTTCTCAGTTTTGTCTCTATGGTTTGTTTTCTCTTCAATAGCCTTAGGCACAGACTGTGGAAAAGCATTTTCAGTGAGTGGGGTTGCCAAGCTTCAAAGAAATAACGAGTTTCCGAATTACCAACAAATATTAATTCACCCAATATTGATGATACTTGGTGGTGAAGATCGGTACACAATTCCCACTTGGCTCACCAAATTTTGTTCTTTTAGTTTGTAGCGTTCGTCTACAGTAGCAGTTTTTATATTTAGGTTTCACTCTGTTCTCTCCTATATAGATAGATGAATTTGGAACTCTAAATCCAATATGGTTTGTAGTAGCTCTTTGAAACTTGAAAAAATAAAGGAGTTCTCAGTTTTGTCTGTATGGTTTGTTTCCTCTTCAAGTAGCCCCAGGCACAAACGGAGGAAAAGCACTTTCATTGAGAGTGGTTGCCAAGCTTTCAAGAAATTACGAGTTTCCGAAATACCAGCAAATATTTCTTTCACCCAATCTTGATGATACTTGGTGGTAATGATCAGTTCACAAATCCCACTTGGATCACCAAATTTTGTTCTTCTTGATGAAGTGTTCATCTACAGTAGCAGTTTTTATGTTTAGGTTTCACTGTGTTCTCTGCTATATAGATAGATGAATTTGGAACTCTAAATCCAACATGGTTTGTAGTGGCTCTTTGAAACTTGACAAATAAAGGAGTTCTCTGTTTTGTCTCTATGGTTTGTTTCCTCTTCAAGTAGCCCTAGGCAAAGACGGTGGATACGCACTTTCATTGAGAGGGGTTGCAAGCTTCTAAGAAATAATGAGTTTCCGAAATACCAGCAAATATTTTTTATCCAATCTTGAGGATACTTGGTGGTGATGATCAGTATACAAATCCCACTTGGCTCAACAAATTTTGTTCTTGTAAGTTTAAGCGTTCGTCTACAGTAGCAATTTTTTTATTAAGGTTTCACTCTGTTCTCTCCTATATGGATAGATGAATTTGGAACTCTAAATCCAACATGGTTTGTAGTAGCTCTTTGAAACTTGACAAAAAAAAGGAGTTCTCAGTGTTTTCTCTATGGTTTTGTTTTCTCTTCAAGTAGCCCTAGGCAGAGACTGTGGAAAAGCACTTTCATTGAGAGGGGTTGCCAAGCTTCTAAGAAATAAATGAGTTTCTGAAATACCAGCAAATATTTTTTCATCCAATCTTGAGGATACTTGGTGGTGATGATTAGTATACAAATCCCACTTGGCTCAACAAATTTTGTTCTTGTAGGTTGAAGCGTTCGTCTACAGTAGCAATTTTTTTATTTAGGTTTCACTCTGTTCTCTCCTATATAGATAGATGAATTTGGAACTCTAAATCCAACATGGTTTGTAGTAGCTCTTTGAACCTTGACAAAATAAAGGAGTTCTCAGTTTTGTCTCTATGATTTGTTTCCGCTTCAAGTAGCCCTAAACAGTGACTGTGGAAAAGCACATTCATTGATAGGGGTTGCCAAGCTTCCAAGAAATTACGAATTTCCGAAATACCAGCAAATATTTTTTCAAACAATCTTGATGATACTTGGTGGTGATGATCAGTACACAAATCCCACTTGGCTCACCAAATTTTGTTCTTCTAGGTTGAAGCATTCGTTTTCAGTAGCAATTTTTATTTTTAGGTTTCACTCTGTTCTCTCCTATACAAATAGATGAATTTGGAACTCTAAATCCAACATGGTTTGTAGTGGCTCTTTGAAACTTGACAAAATAAAGGAGTTCTCAGTTTTGTCTCAATGGTTTGTTTCCTCTTGAAGTACCCCTAGGAACAGACTGTGGAAAAGCACTTTCATTGAGTGGGGTTGCCATGCTTCTAAGAAATAACGAGTTTCCGAATTACCAGCAAATATTTATTCACCCAATCTTGATGATACTTGGTGGTGAAGATCAGTACACAAATCCCACTTGGCTCACCAAATTTTGTTCTTCTAGGTTGAAGCGTTTGTCTACAGTAGCAGTTTTTATATTTAGGTTTCACTCTGTTCTCTCCTATATAGATAGATGAATTTGGAACTCTAAATCCAATATGGTTTGTAGTAGCTCTTTGAAACTTGAAAAAATAACGGAGTTCTCAGTTCTGTCTCTATGATTTGTTTCCTCTTCAAGTATCCCTAGGAACAGACTGTGGAAAAGCACTTTCATTGAGTGGGGTTGCCAAGCCTGGCTTCTAAGAAATAACGAGTTTCCGAAATACCAGCAAATGTTTTTTCACCCAATCTTGATGACACTTGGTGGTAATGATCAGTACCCAAATTCCACTTGGCTCACCAAATTTTGTTCTTCTAGGTTGAAGCGTTCGTCTACAGTAGCAGTTTTTATATTTAGGTTCCACTCTGTTCTCTCCTATATGGAATAATGAATTTGGAATTCTAAATCCAACATGGTTTGTAGTAGCTCTTTGAAACTTGACAAAATAAAGGAGTTCTCAGTTTTGTCTCTATGATTTGTTTCCGCTTCAAGTAGCCCTAAGCAGAGACTGTGGAAAAGCACTTACATTGAGAGGCGTTGCCAAGCTTCCAAGAAATTACGAGTTTCCGGAATACCAGCAAATATTTTTTCACCCAATCTTGATGATACGTGGTTGTAATGACAAGTCTACAAATCACACTAGGCTCACCAAATTTTGTTCTTCTACGTTGAAGCGATCGTTTACAGTAGCAGTTTCTATATTTAGGTTTCACTCTGTTCTCTCCTCTATGGATAGATGAATTTGGAACTCTAAATCCAACATGGTTTGTAGTAGCTCTTTGAAACTTGACAAAATAAAGGAGTTCTCAGTTTTGTCTCTATGGTTTGTTTCCTCTTCAATAGCCTTAGGCACAGACTGTGGAAAAGCACTTTCATTGAGAGGGGTTGCCAAGCTTCTAAGAAATAACGAGTTTCCGAATTACCAGCAAATATTAATTCACCCAATCTTGATGATACTTGGTGGTGAAGATCGGTACACAATTCCCACTTGGCTCACCAAATTTTGTTCTTTTAGTTGTAGCGTTCGTCTACAGTAGCAGTTTTTATATTTAGGTTTCACTCTGTTCTCTCCTATATAGATAGATGAATTTGGAACTCTAAATCCAATATGGTTTGTAGTAGCTCTTTGAAACTTGAAAAAATAAAGGAGTTCTCAGTTTTGTCTGTATGGTTTGTTTCCTCTTCAAGTAGCCCCAGGCACAAACGGAGGAAAAGCACTTTCATTGAGAGTGGTTGCCAAGCTTTCAAGAAATTACGAGTTTCCGAAATACCAGCAAATATTTCTTTCACCCAATCTTGATGATACTTGGTGGTAATGATCAGTTCACAAATCCCACTTGGATCACCAAATTTTGTTCTTCTTGATGAAGTGTTCATCTACAGTAGCAGTTTTTATGTTTAGGTTTCACTGTGTTCTCTGCTATATAGATAGATGAATTTGGAACTCTAAATCCAACATGGTTTGTAGTGGCTCTTTGAAACTTGACAAAATAAAGGAGTTCTCTGTTTTGTCTCTATGGTTTGTTTCCTCTTCAAGTAGCCCTAGGCACAGACGGTGGATACGCACTTTCATTGAGAGGGGTTGCCAAGCTTCTAAGAAATAATGAGTTTCCGAAATACCAGCAAATATTTTTTATCCAATCTTGAGGATACTTGGTGGTGATGATCAGTATACAAATCCCACTTGGCTCAACAAATTTTGTTCTTGTAAGTTTAAGCGTTCGTCTACAGTAGCAATTTTTTTATTAAGGTTTCACTCTGTTCTCTCCTATATGGATAGATGAATTTGGAACTCTAAATCCAACATGGTTTGTAGTAGCTCTTTGAAACTTGACAAAATAAAGGAGTTCTCAGTTTTTTCTCTATGGTTTGTTTCCTCTTCAAGTAGCCCTAGGCAGAGACTGTGGAAAAGCACTTTCATTGAGAGGGGTTGCCAAGCTTCTAAGAAATAATGAGTTTCCGAAATACCAGCAAATATTTTTTCATCCAATCTTGAGGATACTTGGTGGTGATGATCAGTATACAAATCTCACTTGGCTCAACAAATTTTGTTCTTGTAGGTTGAAGCGTTCGTCTACAGTAGCAATTTTTTTTATTTAGGTTTCACTCTGTTCTCTCCTATATAGATAGATGAATTTGGAACTCTAAATCCAACATGGTTTGTAGTAGCTCTTTGAACCTTGACAAAATAAAGGAGTTCTCAGTTTTGTCTCTATGATTTGTTTCCGCTTCAAGTAGCCCTAAACAGTGACTGTGGAAAAGCACATTCATTGATAGGGGTTGCCAAGCTTCCAAGAAATTACGAATTTCCGAAATACCAGCAAATATTTTTTCAAACAATCTTGATGATACTTGGTGGTGATGATCAGTACACAAATCCCACTTGGCTCACCAAATTTTGTTCTTCTAGGTTGAAGCGATCGTTTTCAGTAGCAATTTTTATTTTTAGGTTTCACTCTGTTCTCTCCTATATAAATAGATGAATTTGGAACTCTAAATCCAACATGGTTTGTAGTGGCTCTTTGAAACTTGACAAAATAAAGGAGTTCTCAGTTTTGTCTCAATGGTTTGTTTCCTCTTGAAGTACCCCTAGGAACAGACTGTGGAAAAGCACTTTCATTGAGTGGGGTTGCCATGCTTCTAAGAAATAACGAATTTCCGAAATACCAGCAAATAATTTTTCACCCAATCCTGATGATACATGGTGGTATTGATCAGTTCACAAAATCCCACTTGGATCACCAAATTTTGTTCTTCTTGGTTGAAACGTTTGTCTACATTAGCAGTTTTTATGTTTAGGATTCACTCTGTTCTCTCCTATATAGCTAGATGAATTTGGAACTCTAAATCCAACATGGTTTGTAGTGGCTCTTTGAAACTTGACAAAATGAAGGAGTTCTCTGTTTTGTCTCTATGGTTTGTTTCCTCATCAAGTAGCCCTAGGCACAGAGGGTGGATACGCACTTTCATTGAGAGGGTTACCAACTTCCAAGAAATTACGAGTTTTCGAAATACCAGCAAATATTTTTTCACCCAATCTTGATGGTACATAGTGTTTTCGATCGGTACACAAATCCCACTTGACTCACCAAATTTTGTTCTTCTAGGTTGAAGCGTTCGTCTACAGTAGCAGTTTTTATATTTAGGTTTCACTCTGTTCTATCCTATATAGATAGATGAATTTGGAACTCTAAATCCAATATGGTTTGTAGTAGCTCTTTGAATCTTGAAACAATAAAGGAGTTCTCAGTTTTGTCTCTATGGTTTGTTTCCTCTTCAAGTACCCCTAGGAACAGACTCTGGAAAAGCACTTTCATTCAGTGGGGTTGCCAAACTTCTAAGAAATAACGAGTTTCTGAAATACCAGCAAATATTTTTTCACGCAATCTTGATGACACTTGGTGGTAATGATCAGTACACAAATCCCACTTGGCTCACCAAATTTTGTTCTTCGTGGTTGAAGCGTTGGTCTACAGTAGCAGTTTTTATATTTAGGTTTCACTCTGTTCTCTCCTATATAGATAGATGAATTTGGAACTCTAAATCCAATATGGTTTGTAGTAGCTCTTTGAAACTTGAAAAAATAAAGGAGTTCTCAGTTCTGTCTCTATGATTTGTTTCCTCTTCAAGTACACCTAGGAACAGACTGTGGAAAAGCACTTTCATTGAGTGGGGTTGCCGAGCTTCTAAGAAATAACGAGTTTCCGAAATACCAGCAAATGTTTTTTCACCCAATCTTGATGACACTTGGTGGTAATGATCAGTACCCAAATTCCACTTGGCTCACCAAATTTTGTTCTTCTAGGTTGAAGCGTTCGTCTACAGTAGCAGTATTTATATTTAGGTTCCACTCTGTTCTCTCCTATATGGAATAATGAATTTGGAATTCTAAATCCAACATGGTTTGTAGTAGCTCTTTGAAACTTGACAAAATAAAGGAGTTCTCAGTTTTGTCTCTATGATTTGTTTCCACTTCAAGTAGCCCTAAGCAGAGACTGTGGAAAAGCACTTACATTGAGAGGGGTTGCCAAGCTTCCAAGAAATTACGAGTTTCCGGAATACCAGCAAATATTTTTTCACCCAATCTTGATGATACGTGGTTGTAATGACAATTCTACAAATCCCACTAGGCTCACCAAATTTTGTTCTTCTACGTTGAAGCGATCGTTTACGGTAGCAGTTTCTATATTTAGGTTTCACTCTGTTCTCTCCTCTATGGATAGATGGATTTGGAACTCTAAATCCAACATGGTTTGTAGTAGCTCTTTGAAACATGACATAATAAAGGAGTTCTCAGTTTTGTCTCTATGGTTTGTTTCCTCTTCAATAGCCTTAGGCACAGACTGTGGAAAAGCACTTTCAGTGAGTGGGGTTGCCAAGTTTCTAAGAAATAACGAGTTTCCGAATTACCAGCAAATATTAATTCACCCAATCTTGATGATACTTGGTGGTAATGATCAGTTCACAATTCCCACTTGGATCACCAAATTTTGTTCTTCGTGGTTGAAGCGTTCGTCTACAGTAGCAGTTTTTATTTTTAGGTCTCAGTCTGTTCTCTCCTATATAGATAGATGAATTTGGAACTCTAAATCCAAGATGGTTTGTAGTAGCTCTTTGAAACTTGAAACAATAAAGGAGTTCTCAGTTTTGTCTCTATGGTTTGTTTCCTCTTCAAGTACCCCTAGGAACAGACTCTGGAAAAGCACTTTCATTCAGTGGGGTTGCCAAGCTTCTAAGAAATAACGAGTTTCTGAAATACCAGCAAATATTTTTTCACGCAATCTTGATGACACTTGGTGGTAATGATCAGTACACAAATCCCACTTGGCTCACCAAATTTTGTTCTTCTAGGTTGAAGCGTTCGTCTACAGTAGCAGTTTTTATATTTAGGTTTCACTCTGTTCTCTCCTATATGGATAGATGAATTTGGAACTCTAAATCCAACATGGTTTGTAGTAGCTCTTTGAAACTTGAAAAAATAAAGGAGTTCTCAGTATTGTCTCTATGGTTTGATTCCTCTTCCAGTAGCCCTAGGCACAGACTGTGGACAAGCACTTTCATTGAGAGGGGTTGCCAAGCTTCTAAGAAATAACGAGTTTCCGAAATACCAGCAAATATTTTTTCATCCAATCTTGAGGATACTTGGTGGTGATGATCAGTATTAAAATCCCACTTGGCTCAACAAATTTTGTTCTTCTAGGTTGAAGCGTTAGTCTAGAGTAGCATTTTTTTATTTAGGTTTCACTCTGTTCTCTCCTATATAGATAGATGAATTTGGAACTCTAAAACCAACATGGTTTGTAGTAGCTCTTTTAAACGTGACAAAATAAAGGAGTTATCAGTTTTGTCTCTATGGTTTGATTCCTCTTCAAGTAGCCCTAGGCACAGACTTTGGAAAATCACTTTCATTGAGAGGGGTTGTCAAGCTTCTAAGAAATAACGAGTTTCCGAAATACCAGCAAATATTTTTTCACCCAATCTTGATTATACTTGGTGGTAATGATCAGTACACAAATCCCATTTGGCTCACCAAATTTTGTTCTTCTAGGTTGAAGAGTTCGTCTACAGTAGCAGTTTTAAATTTAGGTTTCACTCTGTTATCTAATATATAGGTAGATGAATTTGGAACTCTAAATCCAACATGGTTTGTAGTGGGTCTTTGAAACCTGACAAAATAAAGGAGTTCTCAGTTTTGTCGCTATGGTTTGTTTCCTCTTCAAGTAGCCCCAGGCTCAAACGGAGGAAAAGCACTTTCATTGAGAGGGGTTGCAAAGCTTTCAAGAAATTACGAGTTTTAGAAATATCAGCAAATATTTTTCACCCAATCGTGATGATACTTGGTGTTAATGATCAGTTCACAAATCCAACTTGGATCACCAAATTTTGTTCTTCTTGGTTGAAGCGTTCGTGTACAGTAGCAGTTTTTATGTTTAGGTTTCACTCTGTTCTCTGCTATATAGATAGATGAATTTGGAACTCTAAATCCAACATGGTTTGTAGTGGCTCTTTGAAACTTGACAAAATAAAGGAGTTCTCTGTTTTGTCTCCATGTTTTGTTTCCTTTTCAAGTAGCCCTAGGCACGGACGGTGGATACGCACTTTCCTTGAGAGGGGTTGCCAAGGTTCCAAGAAATTACGAGTTTCTGAAATACCAGCAAATATTTTTTCAACCAATCTTGATGATACTTGGTGTTTTCGATCGGTACACAAGTCCCACTTGACTCACCAAATTTTGTTCTTCTAGGTTGAAGCGTTCGTTTTCAGTAGCAGTTTTTATATTTCGGTTTCACTCTGTTCTCTCCTATATAGATAGATGAATTTGGAACTCTAAATCCAACATGGTTTGTAGTGGCTCTTTGAAACTTGACAATATAAAGGAGTTCTCAGTTTTGTTTCAAGGTTTTGTTTCCTCTTCAAGTACAGCTAGGAACAGACTGTGGAAAAGCACTTTCAGTGAGTGGGGTTGCCAAGCTTCTAAGAAATAACGAGTTTTCGAATTACCAGCAAATATTAATTCACCCAATCCTGATGATACTTGGTGGTGAAGATTGTTACACAAATCCCACTTGGCTCACCAAATTTTGTTCTTCTAGGTTGAAGCGTTCGTCTACAGTAGCAGTTTTTATATTTAGGTTTCACTCTGTTCTCTACTATATAGATAGATGAATTTGGAACTCTAAATCCAATATGGTTTGTAGTAGCTCTTTGAAACTTGACAAAATAAAGGAGTTCTCAGTTTTGTATCTGTGATTTTTTTCTGCTTCAAGTAGCCCTAAGCAGAGACTGTGGAAAAGCACTTTCATTGAGAGGGATTGCCAAGCTTCCAAGAAATTACGAGTTTCCGAAATACCAGCAAATATTTTTTAACCCAATCTTGATGATACTTGGTGTTTACTATCGGTACACAAATCCCACTTGACTCACCAAATTTTGTTCTTCTAGGTTGAAGCGTTCGTTTTCAGTAGCAGTTTTTATATTTCTGTTTCACTCTGTTCTCTCCTATATAGATAGATGAATTTGGAACTCTAAATCCAACATGGTTTTTAGTAGCTCTTTGAAACTTGAAAAAATAAAGGAGTTCTCAGTTTTGTCTCAATGGTTTGTTTCCACTTCAAGTACCCCTAGGAACAGACTGTGGAAAAGCACTTTCAGTGAGTGGGGTTGCCAAGCTCCTAAGAAATAACGAGTTTCCGAAATACCAGCAAATATTTTTTCATCCAATCTTGAGGATACTTGATGGTGATGATCAGTATAGAAATCCCACTTGGCTCAACAAATTTTGTTCTTCTAGGTTGAAGCGTTCATCTACAGTAGCAGTTTTTATATTTAGGTTTCACTCTGTTCTTTCCAATATGGATAGATGAATTTGGAACTCTAAATCCAATATGGTTTGTAGTAGCTCTTTGAAACTTGACAAAATAAAGGAGTTCTCAGTTTTGTCTCTATGGTTTGTTTCCTCTTCAAGTAGCCCTAGGCACAGACTGTGGAAAAGCACTTTCATTGAGAGGGGTTGCCAAGCTAACAAGAAATTACGAGTTTCCGAAATACCAGCACATATTTTTTCACCCAATCTTGATGAAACGTGCTGGTAGTGAAAGGTACACAAATCTCACTTGGCTCACCAAATTTTGTTCTTCTAGGTTGAAGCGTTCGTCTACAGTAGCAGTTTTTATATTTAGGTTTCACTCTGTTCTCTCCTATATGGATAGATGAATTTGAAACTCTAAATCCAATATGGTTTGTAGTAGCTCTTTGAAACTTGGCAAAATAGAGGAGTTCTCAGTTTTGTCTCTATGGTTTGTTTCCTCTTCAAGTAGCCCTAGGCACAGACTGTGGAAAAGCACTTTCATTGAGAGGGGTTGCCAAGCTTCTAAGAAATAACGAGTTTCCGAAATACCAGCAAATATTTTTTCACCCAATCTTGATGATACTTGGTGGTGATGATCAGTACACAAATCCCCCTTGGCTCACCAAATTTTGTTCTTCTAGGTTGAAGCGTTAGTCTACAGTAGCAATTTTTATATTTAGGTTTCAATCTGTTCTCTCCTGTATTGATAGATGACTTTGGAACTCTAAATCCAACATGGTTTGTAGTAGCTCTTTGAAACTTGACAGAATAAAGGAGTTCTCAGTTTTGTCTCCATAATTTGTTTCCGCTTCAAGTAGCCTTATGCAGTGACTGTGGAAAAGCACTTTCCTTGAGAGGGGTTTCCAAGGTTCCAACAAATTACGAATTTCCGAAATACCAGAAGATATTTTTTTTCACCCAATCTTGATGATACTTGGTGGTAATGATCAGTTCACAAATCCCACTTGGATCACCAAATTTTGTTCTTCTTGGTTGAAGCGTTCGTCTACAGTAGCAGTTTTTATTTTTAGGGTTCACTCTGTTCTCTGCTATATAGATAGATGAATTTGGAACTCAAAATCCAACATGGTTTGTAGTGGCTCTTTGAAACTTGACAAAAAAAAGGAGTTCTCAGTTTTGTCTCTATGGTTTGTTTCCTCTTCTAGTAGCCCTAGGCACAGACGGTGGATACGAACTTTCATTGAGAGGGGTTGCCAAGCTTCCAAGAAATTACGAGTTTCCGAAATACCAGCAAATATTTTTTCACCCAATCTTGATGATACATGGTGTTTACGATCGGTACACAAATCCCACATGACTCACCAAATTTTGTTCTTCTATGTTGAAGCGTTCGTTTTCAGTAGCAGTTTTTATTTTTAGGTCTCAGTCTGTTCTCTCCTATATAGATAGATGAATTTGGAACTCTAAATCCAAGATGGTTTGTAGTAGCTCTTTGAAGCTTGACAAAATAAAGGAGTTCTCAGTTTTGTCTCTATGGTTTGTTTCCTCTTCAAGTACCCCTAGGAACAGACTGTGGAAAAGCACTTTCATTGAGTGGGGTTGCCAAGCTTCTAAGAAATAACGAGTTTCCGAAATACCAGCAAATATTTTTTCTCGCAATATTGATGACACTTGGTGGTAATGATCAGTACACAAATCACACTTGGCTCACCAAATTTTGTCTTCTAGGTTGAAGCGTTCATCTACAGTAGCAGTTTTTATATTTAGGTTTCACTCTGTTCTCTCCAATATGGATAGATTAATTTGGAACTCTAAATCCAATATGGTTTGTAGTAGCTCTTTGATACTAGACAAAGTAAAGGAGTTCTCAGTTTTGTCTCTATGATTTGTTTCCGCCTCATGTAGCCCTAAGCAGAGACTGTGGAAAAGCACTTTCATTTAAAGGGGTTGCCAAGCTTCCAAGAAATTATGAGTTTCCGAAATACCAGCAAATATTTTGTCACCCAATGTTGATGATACGTGGTGGTAATGATCGGTATCCAAATCCCACTTGGCTCACCAAATTTGTTGTAGGTTGAAGCGTTCGTCCACAGTAGAAGTTTTAATGTTTAGGTTTCACTCTGTTCTCTGCTATATAGATGGATGAATTTGGAACTCTAAATCCAACATGGTTTGTAGTAGCTCTTTGAAACTTGACAAAATAAAGGAGTTCTCAGTTTTGTCTCTATGGTTTGTTTCCTCTTCAAGAAGCCCTAGGCACAGACTGTGGAAAAGCACATTCATTGAGAGGGGTTGCCAAGCTTCTAAGAAATAACGAGTTTCCGAAATACCAGCAAATATTTTTTCACCCAATCTTGATGATACTTGGTGGTGATATTCAGTACACAAATCCCACTTGGTTCACTAAATTTTGTTCTTCTATGTTGAAGCGTTCGTCTACAGTAGCAATTTTTATATTTAGGTTTCACTCTGTTCTCTCCTGTATTGATAGATGACTTTGGAACTCTAAATCCAACATGGTTTGTAGTAGCTCTTTGAAACTTGACAAAATAAAGGAGTTCTCAGTTTTGTCTCTATGGTTTGTTTCCTCTTCAAGTAGCCCTAGGCACAGACTGTGGAAAAGCACTTTTATTGAGAGGGGTTGCCAAGCTTCTAAGAAATAACGAGTTGCCGAAATACCAGCAAATGTTTTTTCACGCAATCTTGATGACACTTGGTGGTAATAATCAGTACAGAAATCCCACTTGGCTCACCAAATTTTGTTCTTCTAGGTTGAAGCGCTCATCTACAGCAGGAGTTTTTATATTTAGATTTCACTCTGTTCTCTCCTATATGGATAGATGAATTTGGAACTCTAAATCCAATATGGTTTGTAGTAGCTCTTTGAAACTTGACAAAATAAAGGAGTTCTCATTTTTGTCTCTATTGTTTGTTTCCTCTTCAAGTAGCCCTAGGGACAGACTGTGGAAAAGCACTTTTATTGAGAGGGGTTGCCAAGCTTCTAAGAAAAAACGAGTTTCCGAAATAGCAGCAAATGTTTTTTCACGCAATCTTGATGACACTTGGTGGTAATGATCAGTACACAAATCCCACTTGGCTCACCAAATTTTGTTCTTCTAGGTTGAAGCACTCGTCTACAGCAGCAGTTTTTATATTTAGGTTTCACTCTGTTCTCTCCTATATGGATAGATGAATTTTAACTCTAAATCCAATATGGTTTGTTGTAGCTCTTTCATACATGAAAAAATAAAGGAGTTCTCAGTTTTGTCTCTATGATTTGTTTCTGCTTCAAGTAGCCCTAAGCAGAGACTGTGGAAAAGCACTTTCATTGAGAGGGGTTGCCAAGCTTCAAAGAAATTACGAGTTACCGAAATAGGAGCAAATATTTTTTCACCCAATTTCATGATACTTGGTGTTTACGATCGGTACACAAATCCCACTTGGCTCACCAAATTTTGTTCTTCTAGGATGAAGCGTTCGTCTACAGTAGCATTTTTTATGTTTAGTTTTCACTCTGTTCTCTGCTATACAGATACATGAATTTGGAACTCTAAATCCAACATGGTTTGTAGTGGCTCTTTGGAACTTGACAAAATAAAGGAGTTCTCAGTTTTGTCTCTATGGTTTGTTTCCTCTTCAAGGACCCCTAGGAACATACTGTTGAAAAGCACCTTCATTGAGTGGGGTTGCCAAGCTTCTAAGAAATAACAAGTTTCCGAATTACCAGCAAATATTTATTCACCCAATCTTGATGATACTTGGTGGTGAAGATCGGTACACAAATCCCACTTGGCTCACCAAATTTTGTTCTTCAAGATTGAGCGTTCGTCTACAGTAGCACTTTTATATTTAGGTTTCACGTTGTTCTCCCCTATATAGATAGATGAATTTGGAACTCTAAATCCAACATGGTTTGTAGTAGCTCTTTGAACCTTGACAAAATAAAGGAGTTCTCAGTTTTGTTTCTATGATTTGTTTCAGCTTCAAGTAGCCCTAAGCAGAGACTGTGAAAAGCACTTTCATTGAGAGGGGTTGCCAAACTTCTAAGAAATGACGAGTTTCCGAATCACCAGCAAATGTTTATTCACCCAATCTTGATGATACTTGGTGGTGAAGATCGGTACACAAATCCCAATGGCTCACAAAATTCTGTTCTTCTAGGTTGAAGCGTTCGTCTACAGTAG
Source organism: Callospermophilus lateralis (assembly GCF_048772815.1). NCBI lineage: Eukaryota > Metazoa > Chordata > Mammalia > Rodentia > Sciuridae > Callospermophilus > Callospermophilus lateralis. Next base: position 89,601 of record NW_027513211.1, on the reverse strand, counting down.
CAGTTTTTATATTTAGGTTTCACTCTGTTCTCTCCTATATAGATAGATGAATTTGGAACTCTAAATCCAACATGGTTTGTAGTGGCTCTTTGAAACTTGACAAAATAAAGTAGTTCTCTGTTTTGTCTCTATGTTTGTTTCCTCTTCAATTAGCCCTAGGCAGAGACGGTGGATACGTACTTTCATTGAGAGGGGTTGCCAAGCTTCCAAGAAATTACGAGTTTTCCGAAATACCAGCAAATATTTTTTAACCCAATCTTGATAATACAGGTTGTTACGATCGGTACACTAATCCCACTTGAGTCACCAAATTTTGTTCTTCTATGTTGAAGCGTTCATTTTCAGTAGCAGTTTTTATGTTTAGGTTTCACTCTGTTCTCTGCTATATAGATAGATGAATTTGGAACTCTAAATCCAAAAAGGTTTGTAGTAGCTCTTTGAAACTTGACAAAATAAAGGAGTTCTCAGTTTTGTCTCTATGGTTTTTTTTCCTCTTCAAGTAGCCGTAGGCACAGACTGTGGAAAGCAATTTCATTGAGAGGGGATGCCAAGCTTCTAAGAAATAACGAGTTTCTGAATTACCAGCAATTATTTTTTCACCCAATTTAATAATACATGGTGGTGAAGATCGGTACACAAATCCCACTTGGCTCACCAAATTTTGTTCTTCTAGGTTGAAGCGTTCGTCTAGAGTAGCAGTTTTTATATTTAGGTTTCACTCTGTTCTCTCGTATATAGGTAGATGAATTTGGAACTCTAAATCCAATATGGTTTGTATTACTTCTTTGAAACTTCACAAAATAAAGGAGTTCTGAGTTTTGTCTCTATGATTTGTTTCCGCTTCAAGTAGCACTAAGCAGAGACTGTGGAAAAGCAATTTTATTGAGAGAGGTGGCCAAGCTTCCAAGAAATTACGAGTTTCCGAAATACCAGCAAATATTTTTTTCACCCAATCTTGATGATACGTGGTGGTAATGACAAGTCCACAAAACCCACTTGGCTCACCAAATTTTGTTCGTCTAGGTTGAAGCGTTCGTTTACAGTAGCAGTTTTTATGTTTAGGTTTTCACTCTGTTCTCTCCTGTATAGATAGATGAATTTGGAACTCTAAATCCAACATGGTTTGTAGTAGCTCTTTGGAAACTTGACAAAAGAAAGGAGTTCTCAGTTTTGTCTCTATGATTTGTTTCCGCTTCAAGAAGCCCTAAGCAGTGACTGTGGAAAAGCACTCTCCTTGAGAGGGGTTTCCAAGTTTCCAACAAATTACGAGTTTCCGAAATACCAGCAAATATTTTTTCACCCAATCTTGATAGTACTTGGTGTTTACGATCGGTTCACAAATCCCACTTGACTCACCAAATTTTGTTCTTCTATGTTGAAGCGTTTGTTTTCAGTAGCAGTTTTATTTTCAGGTTTCACTCTGTTCTCTCCTATATAGATAGATGAATTTGGAACTCTAAATCCAAGATGGTTTGTAGTAGCACTTTGAAACTTGACAAAATAAAGGAGTTCTCAGTTTTGTCTCTATGATTTGTTTCCGCTTCAAGTAGCCCTAAGCAAGGGACTGTGGAAAAGCACTTTCATTGAGAGGGTTGCCAAGCTTCCAAGAAATTTCGAGTTTCCGAAATACCAGCAAATATTTTTCACAAAAATCTTGATGATACGTGGTGGTAATGACAAGTACACAAATCCCACTTGGCTCACCAAATTTTGTTCTTCTAGGTTGAAGCGTTCTTTTACAGTAGAAATTTTTATGTTTAGGTTTCACTCTGTTCTTTCCTGTGTAGATAGATGAATTTGGAACTCTAAATCCAACATGGTTTGTAGTGGCTCTTTGAAACTTGACAAAAAAAGGAGTTCTCTGTTTTGTCTCTATGGTTTGTTTCGTCTTCAAGTAGCCCTAGGCACAGACAGTGGATATGTAACTTTCATTGAGAGGGATCCCAAGCTTCCAAGGAATTATGAGTTTCCGAAATACCAGCAAATATTTTTTTCACCCAATCTTGATGATACTTGGTGTTTACGATCGGTACACAAATCCCACTTGACTCACCAAATTTTGTTCTTCTATGTTGAAGCGTTCGTTTTCAGTAGCAGTTTTTATTTTTAGGATTCACTCTGTTCTCTCCTATATAGATAGATGAATTTGGAACTCTAAATCCAACATGGTTTGTAATCACTCTTTTAACTTGACAAAATAAAGGAGTTCTCAGTTTTGTCCCTATGGTTTGTTTCCTCTTCAAGTACCCCTAGGAACAGACTGTGGAAAAGCACTTTCATTGAGTGGGGTTTCCAAGCTTCTAAGAAATAACAAGTTTCCGAATATCCAGCAAATATTTATTCACCCAATCTTGATGATACTTGGTGGTGAAGATCGGTACACAAATCCCACTTGGCTCACCAAATTTGTTCTTCTAGGTTGAAGCGTTCGTCTACAGTAGCAGTTTTTATATTTAGGTTTCACTCTGTTCTCTCCTATAGAGATAGATGAATTTGGAACTCAAAATCCTATATGGTTTGTAGTAGCTCTTTGATACTTGACAAAATAAAGCAGTTCTCAGTTTTGTCTCTATGATTTGTTTCCGCTTCAAGTAGCCCTAAGCAGAGACTGTGGAAAAGCACTTTCATTGAGAGGGGTTGCCAAGCTTCCAAGAAATTACGATTTTCCGAAATACCAGCAAATATTTTTCCACCCAATCTTGATGATACGTGGTGGTAATGACAAGTCCACCAATCCCACTTGGCTCAACAAATTTTGTTCTTCTAGGATGAAGCGTTCGTGTAGGAGTAGCATTTTATGTTTAGGTTTCACTCTGTTCTCTGCTATACAGATAGATGAATTTGGAACTCTAAATCCAAAATGGTTTGTATTGGCTCTTTGAAACTTGACAAAAAAAGGAGTTGTCAGTTTTGTCTCTACGATTTGTTTCCGTTTCAAATAGCCCTAAGCAGAGCCTGTGGAAAAGCACTTTCATTGAGAGGGGTGGCCAAGCTTCTAAGAAATAAAGAGTTTCCGAATTACCAGCAAATAATTTTTCAACTATCTTGATGATACTTGGTGGTGAAGATCGGCACACAAATCCCACTTAGCTCAACAAATTTTGTTTTTCTAGGTTGAAGCGTTCCTCTACTGTAGCAGTTTTTATATTTAGGTTTCTCTCTGTTCTCTCCTATATAGATAGATGAATTTGGAACTCTAAATCCAAAATGGTTTGTAGTAGCTCTTTGAAACTTGAAAAATAAAGGAGTTCTCAGTTTTGTCTCTATCGTTTGTTTCCTCTTCAAGTACCCCTAGGAACAGGACTGTGGAAAAGCACTTTCATTGAGAGGGGTTGCAAAGCTTCCAAGAAATTACGAGTTTTCCGAATACCAGCAAATATTTTTTCACCCAATCTTGATGATACGTGGTGGTAATGACAAGAACACAAATCCCACTTGGGTCACCAAATTTTGTTCTTCTAGGTTGAAGCGTTCGTCTATAGTAGCAGTTTTTATATTTAGGTTTCACTCTGTTCTTTCCTATATAGATAGATGAATTTGGAACTTTAAATCCAATATGGTTTGTAGTAGCTCTCTGATACTTGACAAAATAAAGGAGTTCTCAGTTTTGTCTCTATGATTTGTTTCCGCTTCAAGTAGCCCTAAGCAGAGACTGTGAAAAGCACTTTCATTGAGAGGGGTTGCCAAGCTTCCAAGAAATTACGAGTTTCCGAAATACCAGCAAATATTTTTCACCCAATCTTGATGATACTTGGTGGTGATGATCAGTACACAAATCCACTTGGCTCACGAAATTTTGTTCTTCTAGGTTGAAGCGTTCATCTACAGTAGCAATTTTTATATTTAGGTTTCACACTGTTCTCTCCTGTATAGATAGATGACTTTGGAACTCTAAATCCAACATGGTTTGTAGTAGCTCTTTGAAACTTGACAAAATAAAGGAGTTCTCTGTTTTGTCTCTATGGTTTGTTTAATCTTCAAGTAGCCCTAGCCACAGACGGTGGATACGCACTTTCATTGAGAGGGGTTGCCAAGCTTCCAAGAAGTTACGAGTTTCCGAAATACCAGCACATATTTTTTCACCCAATCTTGATGATACAGGTTGTTTACGATCGGTACACAAATCCCACTTGACTCACCAAAATTGTTCTTCTATGTTGAAGCGTTCGTTTTCAGTAGCAGTTTTTATTTTTACGTCTCACTCTGTTCTCTCCTATATAGATAGATGAATTTGGAACTCTAAATTCAACATCGTTTGTAGTAGCTCTTTGAACCTTGACAAAACAGAGGAGTTTTCTCAGTTTTGTCTCTATGATTTGTTTCCGATTCAAGTATCCCTAAGCAGAGACTGTGGAAAAGCACTTTCATTGAGAGGGGTTGGCAAGCTTCTAAGAAATTACGAGTTTCCGAAATACCAGCAAATATTTTTTCACCCAATCTTGATGATACATGGTGTTTACGATCAGTACACAAATCCCACTTGACTCACCAAATTTTGTTCTTCTATGTTGAAGCGTTCGTTTTCAGTAGCAGTTTTTATTTTTAGGTTTCACTCTGTTCTCTCCTATATAGATAGATGAATTTGGAACTCTAAATACAATATGTTTTGTAGTAGCTCTTTGACCTTGACAAATTAAAGGAGTTCTCAGTTTTGTCTCTGTGATTTGTTTCCACTTCATGTAGCCCTTAGCAGAGACTGTGGAAAAGCACTTTCATTGAAAGGCGTTGCCAAGCTTCCAAGAAACTACGAGTATCCGAAATACCAGCAAATGTTTTGTCACCCAATGTTGATAATACGTGGTGGTAATGATCAGTTTCCAAATCCCACTTGGCTCACCAAATTTTGTTCTTCTAGGTTGAAGTATTCGTCTACAGTAGCAATTTTGATATTTAGGTTTCACTCTGTTCTCTCCTATATAGATAGATGAATTTGGAACTCTAAATCCAACATGGTTTGTAGTAGCTCTTTGAAACTTGACAAAGTAAAGGAGTTCTCAGTTTTGTGCCCATGATTTGTTTCCGCTTCATGTAGCCCTAAGCAGAGACTGTGGAAAAGCACTTTCATTGAGGGGGTTGCCAAGCTTCTAAGAAATAACGAGTTTCCGAATTACCAGCAAATATTTTTTCACCCAATCTTCATGATACTTTGTGGTGACGATCAGTAAACAAATCCCACTTGGCTCACCAAATTTTGTTCTTCTAGGTTGAAGCATTCGTCTACAGTAGCACTTTTTATTTTTGGTTTCACTCTGTTCTCTCCAATATAGATAGATGAATTTCGAACTTTAAATCTAACATGGCTTTTAGTAGCTCTTTGAAACTTGACAAAATAAAGGAGTTCTCAGTTTTGTCTCTATGATTTATTTCCTCTTAAAGTAGCCCTAAGCAGAGACTGTGGAAAAGCACTTTCATTGAGAGGGGTTGCGAAGCTTCTAAGAAATTAGGATTTTCCAAAATACCAGCAAATATTTTTTCTCCCAATGTTCATCATTCGTGTGGTTATGCCAAGTACACAAATCCCACTTGGCTCACCAAATTTTGTTCTTCTAGGTTGAAGCGTTCGTTTACAGTAGCAGTTTTTATTTTTAGGTTTCACTCTGTTCTCTCCTATATAGATAGATGAATTTGCAATTCTAAATAAAACATGGTTTGTAGTAGCTCTTTGAAACTTGACAAAATAAAGGAGTTCTCAGTTTTGACTCTATGGTTTGTTTCCTCTTCAAGTAGACCTAGGCACAGACGGTGGAAAAGCACTTTCATTGAGAGGGGTTGCCAAGCTTCTAAAAAATAACGAGTTTCCGAAATCCCAGCAAATATTTTTTCACCCAATCTTGATGATACTTGGTGGTAATGATCAGTACACCAATCCCACTTGGCTCACCTAATTTTGTTCTTCTAGGTTGAAGCGTTCGTCTACAGTAGCAATTTTTATATTTAGGTTTCACTCTGTCCTCTCCTATAAAGATAGATGAATTTGGAACTCTAAATCCAACATGGTTTGTAGTAGCTCTTTGAATCTTGACAAAATTAAGGAGTTCTCAGTTTTGTCTCTATGATTTGTTTCCTCTTCAAGTAGCCCTAAGCAGTGACTGTGGAAAAGCACTTTCATTGAGAGGGGTTGCCAAGGTTCCAACAAATTACGAGTTTCCGAAATACCAGCAAATATTTTTTCACCCAATCTTGATGATAATTGATGGTGAAGATCGGTACACAAATCCCACTTGGCTCACCAAATTTTTTTCTTCTAGGTTGAAGCGTTTGTCTACAGTAGCAGTTTTATATTTAGGTTTCACTCTGTTCTCTCCTATATAGATAGATGTATTTGGAACTCTAAATCCAATATGGTTTGTAGTAGCTATTTGAAACTTGACAAAATGAAGGAGCTCTCAGTTTTGTCTCTATGGTTTTTTTCCGCTTCAAGTAGCCCTAAGCATAGACTGTGGAATAGCACTTTCAGTGAGAGAGGTTGCCAAGCTTCTAAGAAATAACGAGTTTCTGAATAGCAAAAAATATTTTTTCACCCAATGTTGATGATACTTGCTGGTAATGATCAGTACACAAATCCCACTTGGCTCACCATTTTGTTCTTCTAGGTTGAAGCGTTCGTTTACAGTAGCAGTTTTTATTTTTAGGTTTCACTCTGTTCTCTCCAATATAGATAGATGAATAAGGAACTCTAAATCCAACATGGTTTGTAGTAGCTCTTTGAAAGTTGACAAAATAAAGGAGTTCTCAGTTTTGTCTCTATGGTTTGTTTCCTCTTCAAGTAGCCATAGGCACAGACTGTGGAAAAGCACTTTCATTGAGAGGTGTTGCCAAGCTTCTAAGAAATAACGAGTTTCTGAATAGCAAAAAATATTTTTTCACCCAATGTTGATGATACTTGCTGGTAATGATCAGTACACAAATCCCACTTGGCTCACCAAATTTTGTTTTTCTGGGTTGAAGCGTTCGTCTACAGTAGCAGTTTTGATATTTAGGTTTCAGTCTGTTGTCTCCTATAGAGATAGATGAACTTGAAACTCTAAATTCCACATGATGTGTAATTGCACTTTAAAACTTGACAAAATAAAAAAGTTCTCAGTTTTGTCTCTATGGTTTGTTTCCTCTTCAAGTAGCCCTAGGCACAGACTGTGGAATAGCACTTTCATTGAAAGGGGTTGCCAAGCTTCCAAGAAATTACGAGTTTCCGAAATACCAGGAAATATTTTTTCACCCAATGTTCATCATTCGTGTGGTTATGACAAGTACACAAATCCCACTTGGCTCACCAAATTTTGTTCTTCTACTTTGAAGTGTTCATCTACAGTAGCCGTTTTTATATTTAGGTTTCACTCTGTTCTCTCCTATATAGAAAGATGAATTTGGAACTCTAAATCCAACATGGTTTCTAGTGGCTCTTTGAAACTTGACAAAATAAAGGAGTTTTCAGTTTTGTCTCAATATTTGTTTCCGCTTAAAGTAGCCGTAAGCAGAGACTGTTGAAGAACACTTTCATTGATGGGGGTTGCAAAGCTTCCAAGAAAATACGACTTTCCGAAATAGCAGCAAATATTTTTTTCACCCAATCTTGATGATACGTAGTGGTAATGACAAGTCCACAAATCCCACTTGGATCACCAAATTTTGTTTTTCTAGGATGAAGCGTTCGTCTACAGTAGCAGTTTTTATGTTTAGGTTTCACTCTGTTCTCTCCTATATAGATAGATGAATTTGGAACTCTGAATCCAATATGGTTTGTAGTAGCTATTAGAAACTTGACAAAATAAAGTAGCTCTCAGTTTTGTCTCTGTGATTTGTTTCCTCTTCAAGTAGCCCTAAGCAGAGACTGTGGAAAAGCACTTTCATGGAGAGAGGTTGCCAAACCTCCAAGAAATAAGGAGTTCCGAAATACCAGAAAATATTTTTTCACGCAATCTTGATGACACTTCGTGGTAATGATCACTACACAAATCCCACTTGGCTCACCAAATTTTGTTCTTCTAGGTTGAAGCGTTCGTCTACAGTAGCAATTTTTATATTTAGGTTTCACTCTGTTCTCTCCTATATAGATAGATGAATTTGGAACTCTAAATCCAACATGGTTTGTAGTAGCTCTTTGAAACTAGAAAAAATAAAGGAGTTCTCAGTTTTGTCTCTATGGTTTGTTTCCTCTTCAAGTAGCCATAGGCACAGACGGTGGATTTGCACTTTCATTTAGAGGGGTTGCCAAGCTTCCAAGAAATTACGAGTTTCCGAAATACCAGCAAACATTTTTTCACCCAATCTTGATGATACTTGGTGGTAAGGACAAGTCCACAAATCCCACTTGGCTCACCAAATTTTGTTCTTGTAGGTTGAAGCTTTCGTTCACAGTAGCAGTTTTCATTTTTAGGTTGCACTCTGTTCTCTCCTATATTGATAGATTAATTCGGAACTCTAAATCCAACATGGTTTGTAGTAGATCTTTGAAACTTAAAAAATAAAGGAGTTCTCAGTTTTGTCTCTATGGTTTGTTTCCTCTTCAAGTAACCGTAGGCACCGACGGTGGATATGCACTTTCATTGAAAGGGGTTGCCAAGCTTCCAAGAAATTACGAGTTTCCGAAATTCCAGCAAATATTTTTTCACCCAATCTTGATGATACTTGGTGTTTACGATCGATACACAAATCCCACTTGACTCACCAAATTTTGTTCTTCTATGTTGAAGCGTTCGTTTTCAGTAGGAGTTTTTATTTTTAGGTTTCACTCTCTTCTCTCCTATGTAGATAGATGAATTTGGAACTCTAAATCCAATATGGTTTGCAGTAGCTCTTTGAAACTTGACAAAATATAGTAGTTCTCAGTTTTGTTTCTATGTTTTGTTTCCTCTTCAAGTAGCCCTAGGCACAGACGGTGGAAAACCACTTTCATTGAGAGGGTTTGCCAAGCTTCTAAGAAATAACTAGTTTCCGAAATACCAGCAAATATTTTTTCACCCAATGTTGATAATACTTGGTGGTAAAGATCAGGACACAAATCCCACTTGGCTCACCAAATTTTGTTATTCTAAGTTGAAGCGTTCGTCTACTGAAGCAGTTTTTATATTTAGGTTTCCCTCTGTTCTCTCCTATATAGATAGATGAATTTGGAACTCTAAATCCAACATGGTTTGCAGTAGCTCTTTGAAACTTGACGAAATACAGTAGTTCTCAGTTTTGTCTCTATGTTTTGTTTCCTCTTCAGGTAGACGTAAGCACAGACTGTGGAAAAGCAATTTAATTGAGAGGGTTTGCCAAGCTACTAAGAAATAACGAGTTTCCGAAATACCAGCAAATATTTTTTCACTGAATCATGATGATACTTGCTGGTAATGATCAGTACACAAATCCCAGTTGGCTCACCAAATTATGTTCTTCTAGGTTGAAGCGTTCGTCTACTGTAGCAGTTTTTATTTTAGGTTTCCCTCTTTTATTTCCTATAGAGATAGATGAATTTGGAACTCTAAATCTAACATGGTTTGCAGTAGCTCTTTGAAACTTGACAAAATAAAGGAGTTCTCAGTTTTGTCTCTATGTTTTGTTGCCTCTTCAAGTAGACCTAGGCACAGACAGTGGAAAAGCACTTTCATTGAGAGGGTTGCCAAGCTTCGAAGAAATAACGAGTTTCCGAAATACCAGCAAATATTTTTTCACCCAATCTTGATGATAATTGGTGGTAATGATGAGTACACAATTCCCACTTGGCTCACCAAATTTTGTTCTTCTAGGTTGAAGCGTTCGTTTTCAGTAGTAGTTTTTATTTTTAGGTTTCACTCTCTTCTCTGCTATGTAGATAGATGAATTTGGAACTCTAAATCCAACATGGTTTGTAGTAACTCTTTGAAACTTGAGAAAATAAAGGAGTTCTCAGTTTTGTCTCAATGGTTTGTTTCCTCTTCAAGTACGTCTAGGAACAGACTGTGGAAAAGCACTTTCATTGAGTGGCTTTGCCAAGCTCTAAGAAATAACGAGTTTCCGAAATACCAGCAAATATTTTTTCACCCAATCTTTATGATACTTGGAGGTAAGAACAAGTACACAAATCCCACTTGGCTCACCAAATTTTGTTCTTCTAGGTTGAAGCGTTCTTCTACCTTAGCAGTTTTTATGTTTAGGTTTCCCTCTGTTATCTCCTATATAGATTGATGAATTTGGAACTCTAAATCCAACATGGTTTGCAGTAGCTCTTTGAAACTTGACAAAATAAAGTAGTTCTCAGTTTTGTCTCTATGTTTTGTTTCCTCTTCAAGTAGTCCTAGGCACAGATGGTGGAAAAGCACTTTCATTGAGAGGGGTTGCCAAGCTTCTAAGAAATAACGAGTTTCCGAAATACCAGCATTATTTTTTCACCCAATGTTGATGATACTTGGTGGTAATGATCAGTACACAAATCCCAGTTGGCTCACCAAATTTTGTTCTTCTAGGTTGAAGCGTTCGTCTACTGTAGCAGTTTTTATTTTAGGTTTCCCTCTGTTATTTCCTATAGAGATAGATGAATTTGGAACTTTATATCCAACATGGTTTGCAGTAGCTCTTTGAAACTTGACAAAATAAAGGAGTTCTCAGTTTTGTCTCTATGTTTTCTTTCCTCTTCAAGTAGACCTAGGCACAGACAGAGGAAAAGCACTTTCATTGAGAGGGGTTGCAAAGCTTCTAAGAAATAACGAGTTTCCGAAATACCAGCAAATATTTCTTCACCCAATCTTGATGATACTTGGTGGTAATGATGAGTACACAAATCCCACTTGCTCACCAAATTTTGTTCTTCTAGGTTGAAGAGTTCGTTTTCAGTAGTAGTTTTTATTTTTAGGTTTCACTCTGTTCTCTGCTATGTAGATAGATGAATTTGGAACTCTAAATCCAACATGGTTTGTAGTAGCTCTTTGAAACTTGACAAAATAAAGGAGTTCTCATTTTTTTCTCAATGGTTTGTTTCCTCTTCAAGTAACCCTAGGAACAGACTGTGGAAAAGCACTTTCATTGAGTGGGGTTGCCAATCTTCTAAGAAATAACGAGTTTCCGAAATACCAGCAAATATTGTTTCACGCAATCTTGATGACACTTCGTGGTAATGATCAGTACACAAATCCCACTTGTCTCACCAAATTTTGTTCTTCTAGGTTGAAGCGTTCGTCTACAGTAGCACTTTTTATATTTATGTTTCACTCTGTTCTCTCCTATATAGACAGATGAATTTGGAACTCTTAATACAACATGGTTTGTAGTAGCTCTTTGAAACTTGACAAAATAAAGGAGTTCTCAGTTTTGTCTCTATGATTTGTTTCCTCTTCAAGTACGCCTAGGAACAGACTGTGGAGAAGCACTTTCATTGAGTGGGGTTGCCAAGCTTAAAGAAATAACGAGTTTCCGAAATACCAGCAAATATTTTTTCACCCAATCTTTATGATACTTGGAGGTAAGGACAAGTACACAAATCCCACTTGGCTCACCAAATTTTGTTCTTCTTAGTTGAAGCGTTCTTCTACCTTAGCAGTTTTTATGTTTAGGTTTCCCTCTGTTCTCTCCTATATAGATTGATGAATTTGGAACTCTAAATCCAACATGGTTTGCAGTAGCTCTTTGAAACTTGACAAAATAAAGTAGTTCTCAGTTTTGTCTCTATGTTTTGTTTCCTCTTCAAGTAGCCCCAGGCACAAACGGTGGAAAAGTACTTTCATTGAGAGGGGTTGCCAAGCTTCCAAGAAATTACGAGTTTCCGAAATACCAGCAAATATTTTTTCACCCAATCTTGATGATACTTGGTGGTAATGATCGGTACCCAAATCCCACTTGACTCAAGAAATTTTGCTCTTCTAGGTTGATGCGTTCGTTTTTAGTAGCAATTTTTATTTTTAGGTTTCACTCTGTTCTCTCCTATATAGATAGATGAATTTGGATCTCTAAACCCAACATGGTTTGTAGCAGCTCTTTGTAACTTGACAAAATAAAGGTGTTCTCCGTTTTGTCTCTATGATTTGTTTCCGCTTCAAGTAGCCCTAAGCAGACACTGTGGAAAAGCACTTTCATTGAGAGGTATTTCCAAGCTTCTAAGAAATAACGAGTTTCCGAAATACCAGAAAATATTTTTTCACCCAATGTTGATGATACTTGGTGGTGAAGATTGGTACACAAATCCCACTTGGCTCACCAAATTTTGTTCTTCTAGGTTGAAGCATTCGTCTACAGTAGCAGTTTTTATATTTAGGTTTCACTCTGTTATCTGCTATATAGATAGATGAATTTGGAACTCTAAATCCAACATGGTTTGTAGTCGCTCTTTGAAACTTGACAAAATAAAGGAGTTTTCAGTTTTGTCTCTATGGTTTGTTTCCTCTTCAAGTAGTCCTAAACACAGACGGTGGTAAAGCACTTTCATTGAGAGGGGTTGCCAAACTTCAAAGAATTAACGAGTTTCCGAAATACCAGAAAATATTTTTTCACCCAATGTTGATGATACTTGGTGGTAATGATCAGTACATAAATCTCACTTGGCTCACCAAATTTTGTTCTTCTAGGTTGAAGCGTTCTTCTACCTTAGCAGTTTTTATATTTAGGTTTCCCTCTGTTCTCTCCTATATAGATTGATGAATTTGGAACTCTAAATCCAACATGGTTTGCAGTACCTCTTTAAAACTGGACTAAATAAAGTAGTTCTCAGTTTTGTCTCTATGTTTTGTTTCCTCTTCAAGTACTCCTAGAAACAATCTGTGGAAAAGCACTTTCATTGAGTGGGGTTGCCAAGCTCTAAGAAATAACGAGTTTCGAAATAGCAGCAAATATTTTTTCACCCAAGGTTTATGATACGTGATCGTAATGATCAGTACACAAATCCCACTTGGCCCCACCAAATTTTGTTCTTCTAGGTTGAAGCGTTCGTCTACAGTAGCAGTTTTTATATATAGGTTTCACTCTGTTCTCTCCTATATAGATAGATGAATTTGGAACTCTAAATCCAATATGGTTTGTAGTAGCTCTTTGAAACTTGACAAAGTAAAGGAGTTCTCAGTTTTGTCTCTATGATTTGTTTCCGCTTCATGTAGCCCTAAGCAGTGACTGTGGAAAAGCACTTTCATTGAAAGGGGTTGCCAAGCTTCCAAGAAATTACGAGTTTCCGAAATACCAGCAAATATTTTGTCACCCAAGGTTGATGATACGTGGTGGTAATGATCGGTACACAAATCCCACTTGGCTCACCAAACTTCGTTCTTCTAGGTTGAAGCGTTCTTCTACCTTAGCAGTTTTTATGTTTAGGTTTCCCTCTGTTCTCTCCTATATAGATTGATGAATTTGGAACTCTAAATCCAACATGGTTTCTAGTAGATCTTTTAAACTTGACAAAATAAAGGAGTTCTTTGTTTTGTCTCTATGGATTGTTTCCTCTTCAAGTAGCCCTAGGAACTGACTGTGGAAAAGCACTTTCATTGAGAGGGATTGCCAAGCTTCCAAGAAATAATGAGTTTCCGAAATACCAGCAAATATTTTTTCAACCAATCTTGATGAAATTGGTGGTAATGATCGGTACACAAATCCCACTTGACTCACCAAATTTTGTTCTTCTAGCTTGATGCGTTCGTTTACAGTAGCAGTTTTTACTTTTAGGTTTCACTCTGTTCTCTCCTATATAGATAGATGAATTTGGAACTCTAAATCCAACATGGTTTGTAGCAGCTCTTTGTAACTTGACAAAATAAAGGTGTTCTCAGTTTTGTCTCTATGATTTGTTTCCGCTTCAAGTAGCCCTAAGCAGAGACTGTGGAAAAGCACTTTCATTGAGAGGGGTTGCCAAGCTTCCAAGAAATTACGAGTTTCCGAAATACCAGCAAATATTTTTTCACCCAATGTTGATGATACTTGGTGGTAATGATCAGTACACAAATCCCACTTGGCTCACCAAATTTCGTTCTTCTAGGTTGAAGCGTTCGTCTACAGTAGCAGTTTTTATATTTAGGTTTCACTCTTTTCTCTGCTATATAGATAGATAGATGAATTTGGAACTCTAAATCCAACATAGTTTGTAGTAGCTCTTTGATACTTGACAAAATAAAGGAGTTCTTAGTTTTGTCTCTATAGTTTGTTTCCTCTACAAGTAGCCCCAGGCACAAAAGGTGGAAAAGCACTTTCATTGAGAGGGATTGCCAAGCTTCCAAGAAATTACGAGTTTCCAAAATACCAGCAAATATTTTTTCACCCAATCTTGATGATACTTGGTGGTAATAATCGGTACACAATCCCACTTGACTCACCAAATTTTGTTTTTCTAGGTTTATGCGTTCGTTTTCAGTAGCAATTTTTATTTTTAGGTTTCACTCTGTTCTCTCCTATATAGATAGATGAATTTGGAACTCTAAATCCAACATGGTTTGTAGAGGCTCTTTGTAACTTGACAAAATAAAGGTGTTCTCAGTTTTGTCTCTATGATTTGTTTCCGCTTCAAGTAGCCCTAAGCAGAGACTGTGGAAAAGCACTTTCATTGAGAGGGGTTGCAAAGCTTCTAAGAAATAACGAATTTCTGAATTACCACAAATATTTTCTCACCCAATCTCGATGATACTTGGTGGTGAAGAACGGTACACAAATCCCACTTGGCTCACCAAATTTTGTTCTTCTAGGTTGAAGCGTTCGTCTACAGTAGCAGTTTTTATATTTAGGTTTCATTCTGTTCTCTTTACAGATAGATGAATATGGAACTCTAAATCCAATATGGTTTGTAGTAGCTCTTAGAAACTTGACAAAATAAAGGAGTTCTCAGTTTTGTCTCTGTGATTTGTTTCCGCTTCATGCAGCCCTAAGCAGTGACTGTGGAAAAGCACTTTCATTGAAAGGGGTTGCCAAGCTTCCAAGATATAACGAGTTTCCGAAATACCAGCAAATATTTTGTCACCCAAGGTTGATGATACGTGGTGGTAAGGACAAGTACACAAATCCCACTTGGCTCACCAAATTTTGTTCTTCTAGGTTGAAGCGTTCGTCTACAGTAGCAGTTATTATGTTTAGGTTTCACTGTGTTTTCTCGTATAAAGATAGATGAATTTGGAACTCTAAATCCAACATGGTTTGTAGTGGCTCTTTGCAACTGGACAACATAAAGGAGTTCTCAGTTTTGTCTCTATGGTTTGTTTCCTCTTCAAGTAGCCCCAGGCACAAACGTTGTAAAAGCACTTTCATTGAGAGGGGTTGCCAAGCTTCCAAGAAATTACGAGTTTCCGAAATACCAGCAAATATTTTTCTCACCCAATCTTGATGATACTTGGTGGTAATAATCGGTACACAAATCCCACTTGACTCATCAAATTTTGTTTTTTTAGGTTGATGCGTTCGTTTTCAGTAGCAATTTTTATTTTTAGGTTTCACTCTGTTCTCTCCTATATAGATAGATGAATTTGGAACTCTAAATCCAATATGGTTTGTTGTAGCTCTTTGAAACTTGACAAAATAAGGAAGTTCTCAGTTTTGTCTCTATGATTTGTTTCCACTTCAAGTAGCCCTTAGCAGAGACTGTGGAAAAGCACTTTCATTGAGAGGGGTTGCCAAGCGTCTAAGAAATAACGAATTTCTGAATTACCACAAATATTTTTTCACCCAATCTCGATGATACTTGGGGTTAAGATCGGTACACAAATCCCACTTGGCTCACCAAATTTTGTTCTTCTAGGTTGAAGCGTTCGTCTACAGTAGCAGTTTTTATATTTAGGTTTCACTCTGTTCTCTCCTATATAGATAGATGAATTTGGAACTCTAAATCCAATATGGTTTGTTGTAGCTCTTTGAAACTTGACAAAATGAAGGAGTTCTCAGTTTTGTCTCAATGGTTTGTTTCCTTTTCATGTACCCCTAGGAACAGACTGTGGAAAAGCACTTTCATTGAGTGGGGTTGCCAAGCTCTAAGACATAACGAGTTTCCGAAATACCAGCAAATATTTTTTCACGCAATCTTGATGACAATTGGTGGTAATGATCAGTACACAAATCCCACTTAGCTCACCAAATTTTGTTCTTCTGGGTTGAAGCGTTCGTCTACAGTAGCAGTTTTTATATTTAGGTTTCACTCTGTTCTCTCCTATATAGATAGATGAATTTGGAACTCTAAATCCAATATGGTTTGTAGTAGCTCTTTGAAACTTGACAAAATAAAGGAGTTCTCAGTTTTGTCTCTATGGTTTGTTTCTGCTTCATGTAGCATTAAGCAGAGACTGTGGAAAAGCACTTTCATTGAGTGGGGTTGCCAAGCTCTAAGAAATAACGAGTTTCCGAAATAGCAGCAAATATTTTTTCAACCAAGGTTGATGATACGTGATGGTACTGATCGGTACACAAATCAAACTTGGCCCACCAATTTTTGTTCTTTTAGGTTGAAGCATTCGTCATCAGTAGCAGTTTTTATATTTAGGTTTCACTCTGTTCTCTGCTATATAGATAGATGAATTTGGAACTCTAAATCCAACATGGTTTCTAGTAGCTCTTTGAAACTTGACAAAATAAAGGAGTTCTCAGTTTTGTCTCTATGGTTTGTTTCCTCTTCAAGTAGCCCTAGTCACAGACGGTGGAAAAGCACTTTCATTGAGAGGGGTTGCCAAACGTCTAAAAAATAACGAGTTTCCGAAATACCAGCAAATATTTTTTCACCCAATGTTGACGATACTTGGTGGTACAGATCAGTATACACAAATCAAACTTGGCTCACCAAATTTTGTTCTTCTAGGTTGAAGCGTTCGTCTACTGTAGCTGTTTATATATATAGGTTTCCCTCTGTTCTCTCCTATACAGATAGATGAATTTGGAACTCTAAATCCAACATGGTTTGCAGTAGCTCTTTGAAACTTGACAAAATAAAGGAGTTTTCAGTTTTGTCTCTATGATTTGTTTCCGCTTCAAGTAGCCCTAAGCAGTGACTGTGGAAAAGCACATTCCTTGAGAGAGGTTGCCAAGCTTCCAAGAAATTATGAGTTTCCGAAATACCAGCAAATATTTTTTCACCGAGTCTTGATGATACTTGGTGGTAATGATCAGTACACAAATTCCACTTGGCTCACCAAATTTTGTTCTTCTAGGTTGAAGCGTTCGTTTACAGTAGCAGTTTTATTTTTAGGTTTCACTCTGTTCTCTCGTATATAGATAGATGAATTTGGAACTCTAAATCCAACATGGTTTCTAGTGGCTCTTTGAAACCTGACAAAATAAAGGAGTTCTTAGTTTTGTCTCTATAGTTTGTTTCCTCTACAAGTAGCCCCAGGCACAAACGGTGGAAAAGCACGTTCATTGAGAGGGATTGCCAAGCTTCCAAGAAATTACGAGTTTCCGAAATACCAACAAATATTTTTTCACCCAATCTTGATGATACTTGGTGGTAATGACAAGTCCACAAATCCCACTTGGTTCGCCAAATTTTGTTCTTCTAGGTTGAAGCGTTCGTTTACAGTAGCAGTTTTTATTTTTAGGTTTCACTCTGTTCTCTTTTATATAGATAGATGAATTTGGAACTCTAAATCCAGCATGGTTTGTAGTAGCTCTTTGAAACATGACAAAATAAAGGAGTTCTCAGTTTTGTCTCTATGGTTTGTTTCCTCGTCAGGTACCCCTAGGAGCTGACTGTGGAAAAGCACTTTCATTGAGTGGGGTTGCCAAGCTTCTAAGAAATAACGAGTTTCCGAAATACCAGCAAATATTTTTTCAAGCAATCTTGATGACAATTTGTGGTAAAGATCAGTACACAAATCCCACTTGGCTCACCAAATTTTGTTCTTCTAGGTTGAAGCGTTCGTCTACAGTAGCAGTTTTTATATTTAGGTTTCACTCTCTTCTCTCTTTATAGATAGATGAATTTGGAACTCTAAATACAATATGGTTTGTAGTAGCTCTTTGAAACTTGACAAAGTAAAGGAGTTCTCAGTTTTGTCTCTATGGTTTGTTTCCGCTTCATGTAGCCCTAAGCAGAGACTGTGGAAAAGCACTTTTATTGAAAAGGGTTGCCAAGCTTCCAAGAAATTACGAGTTTCCGAAATACCAGCAAATATTTTGTCACCCAAGGTTGATGATACGTGGTGGTAAGGACAAGTATACTAATCACACTTGGCTCACCAAATTTTGTTCTTCTAGGTTGAAGCGTTTGTCTACAGTAGCAGTTTTTATGTTTAGGTTTCACTGTGTTTTCTCATAAATAGATAGATGAATTTGGAACTCTAAATCCAACATGGTTTGTAGTGGCTCTTTGAAACTTGACAAAATAAAGTAGTTCTCAGTTTTGTCTCTATGGTTTGTTTCCTCTTCAAGTAGCCCCAGGCACCAACGTTGGAAAAGCACTTTCATTGAGAGGGGTTGCCAAGCTTCCAAGAAATTACGAGTTTATGAAATACCAGCAAATATTTTTTCACCCAATCTTGATGATACTTGGTGGTAATGATCGGTACACAAATCCCACTTGACTCACCAAACTTTGTTCTTCTTGGTTGATGCGTTCGTTTTCAGTAGAAATTTTTATTTTTAGGTTTCACTCTGTTCTCTCCTATATAGATAGATGAATTTGGAAATCTAAATCCAATATGGTTTGTAGCAGCTCTTTGTAACTTGACAAAATAAAGGTGTTCTCAGTTTTGTCTCTATGATTTGTTTTCGCTTCAAGTAGCCCTAAGCAGAGACTGTGGAAAAGCACTTTCATTGAGAGGGGTTGCCAAGCTTCTAAGAAATAACGAGTTTCCAAAATACCAGCAAATATTTTTTCACCCAATCTCGATGATACTTGGTGGAGAAGATCGGTACACAAATCCCACTTGGCTCACCAAATTTTGTTCTTCTAGGTTGAAGCGTTCGTCTACAGTAGCAGTTTTTATGTTTAGGTTTCACTCTGTTCTCTCCTATATATATAGATGAATTTGGAACTCTAAATCCAACATGGTTTGTAGTAGCTCTTTGAAACTTGACAAAATAAAGGAGTTTTCAGTTTTGTCTCTATGGTTTGTTTCCTCTTCAAGTAGTCCTAAAGACAGACGCTGGAAAAGCACTTTCATTGAGTGGGGTTGCCAAGCTTCTAAGAAATAACGAGTTTTTGAAATACCAGCAAATATTTTTTCACCCAGTCTTGATGATACTTGGTGGTAATGATCAGTACACAAATCCCACTTGGCTCACCAAATTTTGTTCTTCTAGGTTGAAGCGTTCGTTTACAGTAGCAGTTTTATTTTTAGGTTTCACTCTGTTCTCTCGTATATAGATAGATGAATTTGGAACTCTAAATCCAACATGGTTACTAGTGGCTCTTTGAAACTTGACAAAATAAAGGAGTTCTTAGTTTTGGCTCTATAGTTTGTTTCCTCTACAAGTAGCCCCAGGCACAAATGGTGGAAAAGCACGTTCATTGAGAGGGATTGCCAAGCTTCCAAGAAATTACGAGTTTCCGAAATACCAGCAAATATTTTTTCACCCAATCTTGATGATACTTGGTGGTAATGACAAGTCCACAAATCCCACTTGGCTCACCAAATTTTGTTCTTCTAGGTTGAAGCGTTCGTTTAGAGTAGCAGTTTTTATTTTTCGGTTTCACTCTGTTCTCTTTTATATAGATAGATGAATTTGGAACTCTAAATCCAACATGGTTTGTAGTAGCTCTTTGAAACATGACAAAATAAAGGAGTTCTCAGTTTTGTCTCTATGGTTTGTTTCCTCGTCAGGTACCCCTAGGAACAGACTGTGGAAAAGCACTTTCATTGAGTGGGGTTGCCAAGCTTCTAAGAAATAACGAGTTTCCGAAATACCAGCAAATATTTTTTCATGCAATCTTGATGACAATTTCTGGTAATGATCAGTACACAAATCCCACTTGGCTCACCAAATTTTGTTCTTCTAGGTTGAAGCGTTCGGCTACTGTTGCAGTTTTTATATTTAGGTTTTCCTCTGTTCTCCCCTATATAGATAGATGAATTTGGAACTCTAAATCCAACATGGTTTGCAGTAGGTCTTTGAAACTTGACAAAATAACGTAGTTCTCAGTTTTGTCTCTATGTTTTGTTTCCTCTTCAAGTAGACCTAGGCACAGAGTGTGGAAAAGCACTTTCATAGAGTGGGGTTGCCAAGCTTCGTAGAAATAACGAGTTTCCTAAATACCAGCAAATACTTTTTCACCGAATCTTGATGATACTCGGTGGTCATGATCAGTACACAAATCCCACTTGGCTCACCAAATTTTGTTCTTCTAGGTTGAAGCGTTCGTCTACAGTAGCAGTTTTTATGTTTAGGTTTCACTGTGTTTTCTCGTATATAGATAGATGAATTTGGAACTCTAAATCCAACATGGTTTGTAGTGGCTCTTTGAAACTTGACAAAATAAAGGAGTTCTCAGTTTTGTCTCTATGGTTTGTTTCCTCTTCAAGTAGCCCCAGGCACCAACGGTGGAAAAGCACTTTCATTGAGAGGGTTTGCCAAGCTTCCAAGAAATTACGAGTTTCCGAAATACCAGCAAATATTTTTTCACCCAATCTTGATGATACTTGGTGTAATGATCGGTACACAAATCCCACTTGACTCACCATATTTTGTTCTTCTAGGTTGATGCGTTCGTTTTCAGTAGCAATTTTTATTTTTAGGTTTCACTCTGTTCTCTCCTATATAGATAGATGAATTTGGAACTCTAAATCCAACATGGTTTGTAGCAGCTCTTTGTAACTTGACAAAATAAAGGTGTTCTCAGTTTTGTCTCTATGATTTGTTTTCGCTTCAAGTAGCCCTAAGAAGAGACTGTGGAAAAGCACTTTCATTGAGAGGGGTTGCCAAGCTTCTAAGAAATAACGAGTTTCGAAATACCAGCAAATATTTTTTCACCCAATGTTGATGATACTTGGTGGTAATGATCAGTACACAAATCCCACTTGGCTCACCAAATTTTGTTCTTCTGGGTTGAAGCGTTCGTCTACAGTAGCAGTTTTTATATTTAGGTTTCACTCTGTTCTCTCCTATATAGATAGATGAATTTGGAACACTAAATCCAACATGGTGTGTAATTGCTCTTTAAAACTTGACAAAATAAAGGAGTTCTCAGTTTTGTCTCTATGGTTTGTTTCCTATTCAAGTCGCCCTAGGCACAGACTGTGGAAAAGCACTTTCAATGAAAGGGGTTGCCAAGCTTTCAAGAAATTACGAGTTTCCGAAATACCAGCAAATATTTTTTCACCCAATATTCATCATACGTTGTGGTAATGACAAGTTCACAAATCCCACTTGGCTTACCAAATTTTGTTCTTCTAGGTTGAAGCGTTCGTTTACAGTTGCAGTTTATATTTTTAGGTTTCACTGTGTTCTCTCCTATATAGATAGATGAATTTGGAACTCTAAATCCAACATGGTTTGTAGTAGCTCTTTGAAACTTGACAACATAAAGGAGTTCTCAGTTTTGTCTCTATGGTTTTTTTTTTCTTCAAGTAGCCTAGGCACAGACGGTGTAAAAGCACTTTCATTGAGAGGGGTTGCCAAGTTTCTAAGAAATAACGAATTTCCGAAATACCAGCAAATATTTATTCTCCCAATGTTGATGATACTTGGTGGTAATGATCAGTACACAAATCCCACTTGGCTCACCAAATTTTCTTCTTCTAGGTTGAAGCGTTTGTTTTCAGTAGCAGTTTTTATATTTAGGTTTACTCTGTTCTCTACTACATAGACAGATGAATTTGGAACTCTAAATCCAATATCGTTTGTAGTAGCTCTTTGAAACTTGACAAAATAAAGGAGTTCTCAGTTTTGTCTCTATGGTTTGTTTCCTCTTCAAGTAGCCCTAGGCACAGACTGAGGAAACCACTTTCATTGAGAGGTGTTGCCAAGCTTCTAAGAAATAACGAGTTTCCGAAATACCAACAAATATTTTTTCAACCAATCTTTATTATACTCGGTGGTGATGATCAGTACACAAATCCCACTTGGCTGACCAAATTTTGTTCTTCTAGGTTGAAGCATTCGTCTACAGTAGCAGTTTTCATTTTTAGGTTTCACTCTGTTCTCTCCTATATAGATAGATGAATTTGGAACTCTAAATCCAACATGGTTTGTAGTTGCTCTTTGAAACTTGACAAAATAAAGGAGTGCTCAGTTTTGTCTCTATGATTTGTTTCCGCTTCAAGTAGCCCTAAACAGAGACTGTGGAAAAGCACTTTCATTGAGAGAAGTTGCCAAGCTTCCAACATATTACGAGTTTCCGAAATACCAGCAAATATTTTTTCACCCAATCTTGATGATACTCGGTGGTAATGATCGGTACACAAATCCAACTTGGCTCACCAACTTTTGTTCTTCTAGGTTGAAGCGTTCGTCTACAGTAGCAGTTTTTATATTTAGGTTTCACTCTGTTCTCTGCTCTATGGATAGATGAATTTGGAACTCTAAATCCAACATGGTTTGTAGTAGCTGTTTGAAACTTGACAAAATAAAGGAGTTCTCCGTTTTGTCTCTATGGTTTGTTTCCTCTTCAAGTAGCCCTAGGCACAGAAGGTGAAAAGCACTTTCATTGAGAGGGGTTGCCAAGCTTCCAAGAAAGTACGAGTTTCCGAAATACCAGCAAATATTTATTCACCCAATCTTGATGATACGTGGTGGTAATGACAAGTACAAAAATCCCACTTGGCTCACCAAATTTTGTTCTTCTAGGTTGTAGCTTTCGTTTACAGTAGCAGTTTTCATTTTTAGGTTGCACTGTGTTCTCTCCTATATTGATAGATGAATTTGGAACTCTAAATCCAACATGGTTTGTAGTAGCTCTTTGAAACTTGACAAAATAAAAGAGTTTTCAGTTTAGTCTCTATTATTTGTTTCCGTTTCATGTAGCCTATGCAGAGACTGTGGAAAAGCACTTTCATTGAAAGGTGTTGCCAAGCTTCCAAGAGATAACGAGTTTCCGAAATACCAGCAAATATATTTTCACCCAATGTTGATGATACTTGGTGGTAATGATCATTACATAAATCCCACTAGGCTCACCAAATTTTGTTTTCTAGGTTGAAGCGTTCGTTTACAGTAGTAGTTTTTTATTTTTAGGTTTCACTATGTTCTCTCCTATATAGATAGATGAATTTGGATCTCTAAATCCAACATGGTTTGTTGTAGCTCTTTGAAACTTGAGAAAATAAAGGAGTTCTCAGTTTTGTCTCTATGGTTTGTTTCCTCTTTAAGTAGCCCTAGGCACTGACTGTGGAAAACACTTTAATTGAGAGGGGTTGCCAAGCTTCCAAGAAATTACGAGTTTCCGAAATACAAGCAAATATTTTTTCAACCAATCTTGATGATATTGGTGGTAATGATCGGTACACAAATCCCACTTGACTCACCAAATTTTGTTTTTCTAGGTTGATGCGTTCGTTTTCAGTAGCAGTTTTTAATTTTAGGTTTCACTCTGTTCTCTCCTATATAGATAGATGAATTTGGAACTCTAAATCCAACATGGTTTGTAGTAGCTCTTTGAAACTTGACAAAATAAAGGAATTCTCAGTTTTGTCTCTATGGTTTTTTCCTCTTCAAGTAGCCCTGGCACAGACTGTGGAAAAGCACTTTCATTGAGAGGGCTTGCCAAGCTTCCAATAAATAACGAGTTTCCGAAATACCAGCAAATATTTTTTCACCAAATCTTGATGATACTTGGTGGTGATGATCAGTAAACAAATCCCGCTTGGCTCACCAAATTTGGTTCTTCTCGGTTTAAGCGTTCGTCTACCTTAGCAGTTTTTATATTTAGGTTTCACTCTGTTCTCTCCTATATAGATAGATGAATTTCGAACTCTAAATCCAACATGTTTCGTAGTAGCTCTTTGAAACTTGAAAAATAAAAAAGTTCTCAGTTTTGTCTCTACGAATTGTTTCCGCTTCAAGTAGCCCTAAGCAGTCACTGTGGAAAAGCACTTTCATTGAGAGGGGTTGCCAAGATTCCAAGAAATTACGAGTTTCCGAAATACCAGCAAATATTTTTTCACCCAATCTTGATGATACTTGGTGGTAATGATCGGTACACAAATCCAACTTGGCTCACAAACTTTTGTTCTTCTAGGTTGAAGCGTTCGTCTCTGTAGCAGTTTTTATATTTAGGTTTCACTCTGTTCTCTGCTATATAGATAGATGAATTTGGAACTCTAAATCCAACATGGTTTTTAGTAGCTCTTTTAAACTTGACAAAATAAAGGTGTTCTCAGTTTTGTCTCTATGGTTTGTTTCCTCTTCAAGTAGCCCTAGACACAGACGGTGGAAAAGCACTTTCATTGAGAGGGGTTGCCAAGTTTCTAAGAAATAACGAATTTCTGATATACCAGCAAATATTTATTCTCCCAATGTTGATGATACTTGGTGGTAATGATCAGTACACAAATCCCACTTGGCTCATCAAATTTTCTTCTTCTAGGTTGAAGCGTTTGTTTTCAGTAGCAGTTTTTATATTTAGGTTTCACTCTGTTCTCTCCTATATAGACAGATGAATTTGGAACTCAAAATCCAATATCGTTTGTAGTAGCTCTTTGATACTGGACAAAATAAAGGAGTTCTCAGTTTTGTCTCTATGGTTTGTTTCCTCTTCAAGTAGCCCTAGGCACAGAAGGTGAAAAAGCACTTTCATTGAGAGGGGTTGCCAAGCTTCCATGAAAGTACGAGTTTCCGAAATACCAGCAAATATTTATTCACCCAATCTTGATGATACGTGGTGGTAATGACAAGTACAAAAATCCCACTTGGCTCACCAAATTTTGTTCTTCTAGGTTGAAGCTTTCGTTTACAGTAGCAGTTTTCATTTTTAGGTTGCACTCTGTTCTCTCCTATATTGATAGATGAATTTGGAACTCTAAATCCAACATGGTTTGTAGTAGCTCTTTGAAACTTGACAAAATAAAGGAGTTTTCAGTTTAGTCTCTATGATTTGTTTCCGTTTCATGTAGCCCTAAGCAGAGACTGTGGAAAAGCACTTTCAGTGAAAGGGGTTGCCAAGCTTCCAAGAAATAACGAGTTTCGAAATACCAGCAAATATTTTTAACCCAATGTTGATGATACTTGGTGGTAATGATCAGTACACAAATCCCACTTGGCTCACCAAATTTTGTTCTTCTAGGTTGAAGCGTTCGTTTACAGTCGCAGTTTTTATTTTTAGGTTTCACTGGGTTCTCTCCTATATAGATAGATGAATTTGGAACTCTAAATCCAACATGGTTTGTAGTAGGTCTTTGAAACTTGAAAAAATAAGGGAGTTCTCAGTTTTGTCTCTATGGTTTGTTTCCTCTTCAAGTAGCCCTAGGCACAGACGGTGGATAAGCACTTTCATTGAGAGGGGTTGCCAAGCTTCTAAGAAATAACGAGTTTCCGAAATACCAGCAAATATTTTTTCACCCAATCTTGATGATACTTGGTGGTAGGGACAAGTGCACAAATCCCACTTGGCTCACCAAATTTTGTTCTTCAAGTTTGAAGCGTTCGTCTACAGTAGCAGTTTTTATATTTAGGTTTGCCTCTGTTCTTTCCTATATAGATAGATGAATTTGGAACTCTAAATCCAACATGGTTTGCAGTAGATCTTTGAAACTTGAGAAAATAAAGTAGTTCTCAGTTTTGTCTCTATGGATTGTCTCCTCTTCAAGTAGCCCTTGGCACAGACGGTAAAAAAGCACTTTCATTGAGAGGGTTTGCCAAGCTTCTAAGAAATAACGAGTTTCTGAAATACCAGCAAATATTTTTTCAACCAATCTTGATGATATTGGTGGTAATGATCGGTACACAAATCCCACTTGACTGACCAAATTTTGTTCTTCTAGGTTGATGCGTTCGTTTTCAGTAGCAGTTTTTAATTTTAGGTTTCACTCTTTTCTCTCCTATATAGATAGATGAATTTTAACTCTAAATCCAACATGGTTTGTAGTAGCTCTTTGAAACTTGAAAAAATAAAGGAGTTCTCAGTTTTGTGTCTATGGTTTGTTTCCTCTTCAAGTAGCCCTATGCACAGATGGAGGAAAAGCACTTTAATTGAGAGGGGTTGCCAAGCTTCCAAGAAATTAGGAGTTTCCGAAATACCAGCAAATATTTTTTCACCCAATCTTGATGATACTTGGTGGTAATGATAAGTACACAAATCCCACTTAACTCACCAAATTTTGTTCTTCTAGGATGATGCTTTCGTTTTCAATAGGAGTTTTTATTTTTAGGTTTCCCTCTGTTCTCTCCTATAAAGATAGATGAATTTGGAACTCTAAATCCAACATGGTTTGCAGTAGCTCTTTGAAACTTGACAAAATAAAGGAGTTCTCAGTTTTGTATCTATGGTTTGTTTCCTCTTCAAGTAACCCTGTCACAGACTGTGGAAAAGCACTTTCATTGAGAGGGGTTGCCAAGCTTCTAAGAAATAACGAGTTTCCGAAATACCAGCAAATATTTTTTCACCCAATCTTGATGATATTTGGTGGTAAGGACAAGTACAACAAATCCCACTTGGCTCACCAAATTTTGTTCTTCTAGGTTGAAGCGTCCGTCTACTGTAGCAGTTTTTATATTTAGGATTCCCTCTGTTCTCTCCTATATAGATAGATGAATTTGGACATCTAAATAAAACATGGTTTGCAGTAGCTCTTTGAAACTTGATAAAATAAAGTAGTTCTCAGTTTTGTCTCTATGTTTTGTTTCCTCTTCAAGTAGTCTAACGCACAGACTGTGGAAAAGCACTTTCATTGAGACGGGTTGCCAAGCTTCTAAGAAATAACGAGGTTCCGAAATACCAGCAAATATTTTTTCACCGAATCTTGATTTTACTTGATGGTAATGATCAGTACACAAATCCACTTGGCTCACCAAATTTTGTTCTTCTAGGTGAAGCGTTCGTTTACAGTAATAGTTTTTAATTTTTAGGTTTCACTCTGTTCTCTCCTATATAGATAGATGAATTTGGAACTCTAAATCCAACATGGTTTGTAGTAGCTCTTTGAAACTTGACAAAATAAAGGAGTTCTTAGTTTTGTCTCTATGGATTGTTTCCTCTTCATGTAGCCCTAGGCACTGACTGTGGAAAAGCACTTTCATTGAGAGGGGTTGCCAAGCTTCCAAGAAATTAGGAGTTTCCGAAATACCATCAAATATTTTTTCACCCAATCTTGATGATACTTGGTGGTAATGATCGGTACACAAATCCCACTTGACTCACCAAATTTTGTTCTTCTAGGATGATGCGTTCGTTTTCAATAGCAGTTTTTATTTTTAGGTTTCCCTCTGTTCTCTCCTATATAGATAGATGAATTTGGAACTCTAAATCCAACATGGTTTGCAGTAGCTCTTTGAAACTTGATAAAATAAAGGAGTTCTCAGTTTTGTATCTATGGTTTGTTTCTTCTTCAAATAGCCCTGGCACAGACTGTGGAAAAGCACATTCATTGAGAGGGGTGCCAAGATTCTAAGAAATAACGAGTTTCCGAAATACCAGCAAATATTTTTTCACCCAATCTTGATGATACTTGGTGGTAAGGACAAGTACACAAATCCCACTTGGCTCACCAAATTTTTTTCTTCTAGCTTGATGCGTTCGTTTACAGTAACAATTTTTAATTTTAGGTTTCACTCTGTTCTCTCCTATTTAGATAGATGAATTTGGAACTCTAAATCCAACATGGTTTGTAGTAGCTCTTGAAACTTGAGAAAATATAGGAGTTCTCAGTTTTATCTCTATGTTTTGTTTCCTCTTCAAGTAGACCTTGGATCAGACTGTGCCCAAAGCACTTTCATTGAGTGGGGTTCCCAAGCTCTAAGAAATAACGAGTTTCCAAAATACCAGCAAATACTTTTTCACCGAATCTTGAAGATACTTGGTGGTAATAATCAGTACACAAATCCCACTTGGCTCACCAAGTTTTGTTCTTCTAGGTTGAAGCGTTCGTTTACAATAGCAGTTTTTATTTTTAGGTTTCACTCTGTTCTCTCCTATATAGATAGATTAATTTGGAACACTTAATCCAACATGGTTTGTAGTAACTCTTTGAAACATGGCAAAATAAAGTAGTTCTCAGTTTTGTCTCTATGGATTGTTTTCTCTTCAAGTAGCCTTAGGCACTGACTGTGGAAATGCACTTTCTTTGAGAGGGTTTCAAAGCTTCCAAGAAATTACGAGTTTCCGAAATACCAGCAAATATTGTTTCACCCGATCTTGATGATAGTTGGTGGTAATGATCGGTACACAAATCCCACTTGGCTCACCAAATTTTCTTCTTCTAGGTTGAAGCATTCGTCTACAGTAGCAGTTTTTATATTTAGGTTTCACTCTGTTCTCTCCTATATAGACAGATGAATTTGGAACTCTAAATCCAATATCGTTTGTGGTAGCTCTTTGAAACTTGACAAAATAAAGGAGTTCTAAGTTTTGTCTCTATGAATTGTTTCTGCTTCAAGTAGCCCTAAGCAGAGACTGTGGAAAAGCACTTTCATTGAGAGGGGTTGCCAAGCTTCCAAGAAATTACGAGTTTCCGAAATACCAGCAAATATTTTTTCACCCAATGTTGATGATACTTGGTGGTAATTATCAGTACACAAATCCCACTTGGCTCATCAAATTTTGTTCTTCTAGGTTGAAGCGTTCGTCCACTGTAGCAGTTTTTATATTGATGTTTCACTCTGTTCTCTACTATATAGATCGATGAATTTGGAACTCTAAATCCAACATGGTTTCTAGTAGATCTTTTAAACTTGACAAAATAAAGGAGTTCTTTGTTTTGTCTCTATGGATTGTTTCCTCTTCAAGTAGCCCTAGGAACTGACTGTGGAAAAGCACTTTCATTGAGAGGGATTGCCAAGTTCCAAGAAATAATGAGTTTCCGAAATACCAGCAAATATTTTTTCAACCAATCTTGATGAAATTGGTGGTAATGATCGGTACACAAATCCCACTTGACTCACGAAATTTTGTTCTTCTAGCTTGATGCGTTCGTTTACAGTACCAGTTTTTACTTTTAGGTTTCACTCTGTTCTCTCCTATTTAGATAGATGAATTTGGAACTCTAAATCCAACATGGTTTGTAGTAGCTCTTTGAAACTTGACAATATAAAGGAGTTCTCAGTTTTATCTCTATGTTTTGTTTCCTCTTCAAGTAGACCTTGGATCAGACTGTGCAAAAGCACTTTCATTGAGTGGGGTTGCCAAACTTCTAAGAAATAACGAGTTTCCAAAATACCAGCAAATACTTTTTCACCGAATCTTGAAGATACTTGGTGGTAATAATCAGTACACAAATCCCACTTGGCTCACCAAATTTTGTTCTTCTAGGTTGAAGCGTTCGTTTACAATAGCAGTTTTTATTTTTAGGTTTCACTCTGTTCTCTCCTATATAGATAGATTAATTTGGAACACTTAATCCAACATGGTTTGTAGTAGCTCTTTGAAACATGGCAAAATAAAGTAGTTCTCATTTTTGTCTCTATTTATTGTTTTCTCTTCAAGTAGCCCTAGGCACTGACTGTGGAAATGCACTTTCTTTGAGAGGGTTTCCAAGCTTCCAAGAAATTACGAGTTTCCGAAATACCAGCAAATATTGTTTCACCAGATCTTGATGATAGTTGGTGGTAATGATCGGTACACAAATCCCACTTGGCTCACCAAATTTTCTTCTTCTAGGTTGAAGCATTCGTCTACAGTAGCACTTTGTATATTTAGGTTTCACTCTGTTCTCTCCTATATAGACAGATGAATTTGGAACTCTAAATCCAATATCGTTTGTAGTAGCTCTTTGAAACTTGACAAAATAAAGGAGTTCTAAGTTTTGTCTCTATGAATTGTTTCCGCTTCAAGTAGCCCTAAGCAGAGACTGTGGAAAAGTACTTTCATTGAGAGGGGTTGCCAAGCTTCCAAGAAATTACGAGTTTCCAAAATACCAGCAAATATTTTTACACCCAGTCTTGATGATACTTGGTGGTAATGATCGGTACACAAATCCCAATTGGCTCACCAATTTTTCTTCTTCTAGGTTTAAGCGTTCGTCTACAGTAACAGTTTTCATATTTAGGTTTCACTCTATTCTCTGCTACATAGATAGATGAATTTGGAACTCTAAATCCAACATGGTTGTAGTAGGTCTTTGAAACGAGCCAAAATAAAGGAGTTCTCAGATTTGTCTCTATGGTTTGTTTCCTCTTTAAGTAGCCCTAAGCGTAGACTGTGTAAAAGCACTTTCATTGAGAGGGGTTGCCAAGCTTCCAAGAAATTACGAGTTTCCGAAATACCAGCAAATATTTTTTCACCCAATGTTGATGATACTTGGTGGTAATGATCAGTACAAAAATCCCACTTGGCTCATCAAATTTTGTTCTTCTAGGTTGAAGCGTTCGTCTACTGTAGCAGTTTTTATATTTTTGTTTCACTCTGTTCTCTAATATATAGATCGATGAATTTGGAACTCTAAATCCAACATGGTTTGCAGTAGCTCTTTGAAACTTGAAAAAATAAAGGAGATCTCAGTTTTGTCTCTATGGTTTCTTTCCTCTTCCAGTAGCCCTAGTCACAGACGGTGGAAAAGCACTTTCATTGAGAGGGGTTGCCAAGCTTCTAAGAAATTACGAGTTTCCGAAATACCAGCAAATATTTTTTCACCGAATCTTGATGATACTTGGTGGTAAGGACAAGTACACAAATCCCACTTGGCTCACCAAATTTTGTTCTTCTAGGTGAAGCGTTCGTTTACAGTAACAATTTTTAATTTTTAGGTTTCACTCTGTTCTCTCCTATATCGATAGATGAATTTGGAACTCTAAATCCAACATGGTTTGTAGTAGCTCTTTGAAACTTGACAAAATAAAGGAGTTCATAGTTTTGTCTCTATGGATTGTTTCCTCTTCATGTAGCCCTAGGCACTGACTGTGGAAAAGCACTTTCATTGAGAGGGGTTGCCAAGCTTCCAAGAAATTAGGAGTTTCCGAAATACCAGCAAATATTTTTTCACCCAATCTTGATGATACTTGGTGGTAATGATCGGTACACAAATCCCACTTGACTCACCAAATTTGTTCTTCTAGCTTGATGCGTTCTTTTACAGTAGCAGTTTTTACTTTTAGGTTTCACTCTGTTCTCTCCTATTTAGATAGATGAATTTGGAACACTAATTCCAACATGGTTTGTAGTAGCTCTTTGAAACTTGACAAAATAAAGGAGTTCTCAGTTTTGTCTCTATGGTTTGTTTCTCTTCAAGTAGCCCTAGGCACAGATTTTGGAAAAGCACTTTAATTGAGAGGGGTTGCCACGCTTCCAAGAAATTACGAGTTTCCGAAATACCAGCAAATATTTTATCACCCAATCTTGATGATACTTGGTGGTAATGATCGGTACACAAATCCTATTTGACTCACCAAATTTTGTTCTTCTAGGTTGATGCGTTTGTTTACAGTAGCAGTTTTTACTTTTAGGTTTCACTCTGTTCTCTCCTATATAGATAGATGAATTTGGATCTCTAAATCCAACATGGTTTGTTGTAGCTCTTTGAAACTTGAAAAAATAAAGGAGTTCTCAGTTTTGTCTCTATGGTTTGTTTTCTCTTCAAGTAGCCATAGGCACAGACGGTGGAAAAGCACTTTCATTGAGAGGGTTTGCCAAGCTTCTAAGAAATAACGAGTTTCCGAAATACCAGCAAATATTTTTTCACCCAATGTTGATGATACTTGGTGGTAATGATCAGTACACAAATCCCACTTGGCTCACCAAATTTTGTTCTTCTAGGTAGAAGCGTTCATCTACTGTAGCAGTTTTTATATTTAGTTTTCACTCTGTTCTCTCCTATATAGATAGATGAATTTGGAACTCTAAATCCAAAATGGTTTGCAGTAGCTCTTTGAAAGTTGACAAAATAAAGTAGTTCTCAGTTTTGTCTCTATGTTTTGTTTCCTCTTCAGTAGACCTTGGCACAGACTGTGGAAAAGCACTTTCATTGAGTGGGGTTGCCAAGGTTCTAAGAAAAAAGGATTTTCCGAAATACCAGCAAATATTTTTCACCGAATCTTGATGATACTTGGTGGTAATAATCAGTACACAAATCCCACTTGGCTCACCAAATTTTGTTCTTCTAGGTTGAAGCATTCGTTTACAATAGCAGTTTTTATTTTTAGGTTTCACTCTGTTCTCTCCTATATAGATAGATTAATTTGGAACACTAAATCCAACATGGTTTGTAGTAGCTCTTTGAAACTTGGCAAAATAAAGGAGTTCTCATTTTTGTCTCTATGGATTGTTTTCTCTTCAAGTAGCCCTAGGCACTGACTGTGGAAATGCACTTTCTTTGAGAGGGGTTTCCAAGCTTCCAAGAAATTACGAGTTTTCGAAATACCAGCAAATATTGTTTCACCCAATCTTGATGATACTTGGTGGTAATGATCGGTACACAAATCCCACTTGGCTCACCAAATTTTCTTCTTCTAGGTTGAAGCGTTCGTCTACAGTAGCAGTTTTTATATTTAGGTTTCACTCTGTTCTCTCCTATATAGACAGATTAATTTGGAACTCTAAATCCAATATCGTTTGTAGTAGCTCTTTGAAACTTGACAAAATAAAGGAGTTCTAAGTTTTGTCTCTATGAATTGTTTCTGCTTCAAGTAGCCCTAAGCAGAGACTGTGGAAAAGCACTTTCATTGAGAGGGGTTGCCAAGCTTCCAAGAAATTACGAGTTTCCGAAATACCAGCAAATATTTTTTCACCCAATGTTGATGATACTTGGTGGTAATTATCAGTACACAAATCCCACTTCGCTCATCAAATTTTGTTCTTCTAGGTTGAAGCGTTCGTCCACTGTAGCAGTTTTTATATTGATGTTTCACTCTGTTCTCTACTATATAGATCGATGAATTTGGAACTCTAAATCCAACAGGGTTTGTAGTAGCTCTTTGAAACTTGAATAAATAAAGGAGATCTCAGTTTTGTCTCTGTGGTTTCTTTCCTCTTCCAGTAGCCCTAGGCACAGATGGTAGAAAAGCACTTTCATTGAGAGTGGTTGCCAAGCTTCCAAGAAATTAGGAGTTTCCGAAATACCAGCAAACATTTTTTTACCCAATCTTGATGATACTTGGTGGTAATGATCGGTACACAAATCCCACTTGACTCACCAAATTTTTTTCTTCTAGGATGATGAGTTCGTTTTCAATAGCAGTTTTTATTTTTAGGTTTCCCTCTGTTCTCTCCTATATAGATAGATGAATTTGGAACTCTAAATCCAACATGGTTTGCAGTAGCTCTTTGAAACTTGACAAAATAAAGGAGTTCTCAGTTTTGTATCTATGGTTTGTTTCCTCTTCAAATAGCCCTGTCACCCAATCTTGATGATACTTGGTGGAAATGATTGGTACACAAATCCAAATTGGCTCACCAACTTTTGTTCTTCTAGGTTGAAGCGTTCGTCTACAGTAGCAGTTGTTATATTTAGGTTTCACTCTGTTCTCTGCTATATAGATAGATGAATTTGGAACTCTAAATCCAACATGGTTTGTAGTAGCTCTTTGAAACTTGACAAAATAAAGGAGTTCTCAGTTTTGTCTTTATGGTTTGTTTCCTCTTCAAGTAGCCCTTGGCACAGAAGGTGGAAAAGCACTTTCATTGAGATGGGTTGCCAAGCTTCCAAGAAAATACGACTTTCCGAAATACCAGCAAATATTTTTTCACCCAATCTTGATGATACGGGTTGGTAATGACAAGTCCACAAATCCCACTTGGCTAACCAAATTTTGTTCTTGTAGGTTGAAGCTTTCGTTCACCGTAGCAGTTTTCATTTTTAGGTTGCACTCTGTTCTCTCCTGTATTGATAGATGAATTTGGAACTCTAAAACCAACATGGTTTGTAGTAGCTCTATGAAACTTGACAAAATAAAGGAGTTTTCAGTTTTGTCTCTATGATTTGTTTCCGTTTCATGTAGCCTTAAGCAGAGACAGTGGAATAGCACTTTCATTGAAAGGGGTTGCCAAGCTTCCGAGAAATTACGAGTTTCCAAAATACCAGCAAATATTTTTTCAACCAATGTTCATCATACGTTGTGGTAATGACAAGTACACAAATCCCACTTGGCTAACCAAATATTGTTCTTCTAGGTTGATGCGTTCGTTTTCAGTAGCAGTTTTTATTTTTAGGTTTCACTCTGTTCTCTCCTATATAGATAGATGAATTTGGAACTCTAAATCCAACATGGTTTGCAGTAGCTCTTTGAAACTTTACAAAATAAAGCAGTTTTAGGTTTTGTCTCTATGTTTTGTTTCCTGTTCAAGTAGTCCTAGGCACAGACTGTGGAAAAGAACTTTCATTGAGAGGGGTTGCCAAGCTTCTAAGAAATAACGAGTTTCCGAAATACCAGCAAATATTTTTTCACCCAATGTCAATGATACTTGGTGGTAATTATCAGTACACAAATCCCACTTGGCTCACCAAATTTTGTTCTTGTAGGTTGAAGCGTTCGTTTACAGTAGCAATTTTTATATTTAGGTTTCACTTTCATCTCACCTATATAGACAGATGAATTTGGAACTCTAAATCCAATATCGTTTGTAGTAGCTCTTTGAAACTAGACAAAATAAAGGAGTTCTCAGTTTTGTCTCTATGATTTGTTTCCACTTCAAGTAGCCCTAAGCAGAGACTGTGGAAAAGAACTTTCATTTAGAGGGGTCGCCAATCTACCAAGAAATTACGAGTTTCCAAAATACCAGCAAATATTTTTACACCCAATCTTGATGATACTTGGTGGTAAGGATTGGTACACAAATCCCACTTGGCTCACCAAATTTTCTTCTTCTAGGTTGAAGCGTTCGTCTCCAGTAGCAGTTTTTATATTGAGGTTTCACTCTATTCTCTGCTATATAGATAGATGAATTTGGAACTCTAAATCCAACATGGTTGTAGTAGCTCTTTGAAACTAGACAAAATAAAGGAGTTCTCAGATTTGTCTTTATGGTTTGTTTCCTCTTCAGGTAGCCCTAAGCACAGACTGTGGAAAAGAACTTTCATTGAGAGGGGTTGCCATGCTTCTAAGAAATAACGAGTTTCCGAAATACCAGCAAATATTTTTTCACCCAATGTTGATGATATATTGTGGTAATGATGAGTACACGAATACCACTTGGCTTATCAAATTTTTTTCTTCTAAGTTGTAGCGTTCGTCTACTAGAACAGTTTTTATATTTAGAATTCACTCTGTTCTCTGCTATATAGATAGATGAATTTGGAACTCTAAATCCAACATGGTTTGTAGTAGCTCTTTGAAACTTGACAAAATAAAGGAGTTCTCAGTTTTGTCTCTATGGTTTGTTTCCTCTTCAAGTAGCCCTAGGCACAGACTGTGGAAAAGCACTTTAATTGAGTGGGGTTGCCAAGCTTCTAAGAAATAGCGAGTTTCCGAAATACCAGCAAATACTTTTTCACCGAATCGTGATGATACTTGGTGGTAATGATCAGTACACAAATCCCACTTGGCTCACCAAATTTTGTTCTTCTATGTTGAAGCGTTCGTTTAGAGTAGCAGTTTTTATTTTTAGGTTTCACTCTGTTCTCTCCTATATAGATAGATGAATTTGGAACACTAAATCCAACATGGTTTGTAGTAGCTCTTTGACTTGACAAAATAAAGGAATTCTCAGTTTTGTCTCTATGGATTGTTTCCTCTTCAAGTAGCCCTAGGCACTGACTGTGGAAATGCACTTTCATTGAGAGGGGTTGCCAAGCTTCTAAGAAATAACGAGTTTCCGAAATACCAGCATATATTTTTTCACCCAATCTTGATGATACTTGGTGGTGATGATCGGTACACAAATCCCACTTGGCTCACAAAATTTTGTTCTTCTAGGTTGAAGCATTCGTCTACAGTAGCAGTTTTTATACTTAGGTTTCACTCTGTTCTCTCGTATGTAGAAAGATGAATTTGGAACTCTAAATCCAACATGGTTTGTAGTGGCTCCTTGAAACTTGACAAAATAGAGGAGTTTTCAGTTTTGTCTCAATGATTTGTTTCCGCTTCAAGTAGCTCTAAGCAGAGATTGTGGAAGAGCACTTTCTTTGATGGGGGTTGCCAAGCTTCCAAGAAAATACGAGTTTCCGAAATAGCAGCAAATATTTTTTCACCCAATCTTGATGATACGTGGTGGTAATGACAAGTCCACAAATCCCACTTTGCTCACCAAATTTTGTTCTTCTAGGTTGAAGCGTTCGTCTACCGGAGCAGTTTTTATATTTAGGTTTCCCTCTGTTCTCTCTTATATAGATAGATGAATTTGCAACTCTAAATCCAACATGGTTTGCAGTATCTCTTTGAAACATGACAAAATAAAGTAGTTCTCAGTTTTGTCTCTATGTTTTGTTTCCTCTTGAATTAGTCCTAAGCCCAGACTGTGGAACAGCACTTTCATTGAGAGGGGTTGCCAAGCTTCTAAGAAATAACGAGTTTCCGAAATACCAGCAAATATTTTTTCACCGAATCTTGATGATACTTGGTGGTAATGATCAGTACACAAATCCCACTTGGCTCACCAAATTTTGTTCTTCTAGGTGAAGCGTTCGTTTACAGTAACAGTTTTTATTTTTAGGTTTCACTCTGTTCTCTCCTATACAGATAGATGAATTTGGAACTCTAAATCCAACATGGTTTGTAGTAGCTCTTTGAAACTTGACAAAATAAAGAAGTTCTCACTTTTGTCTCTATGATTTGTTTCCGCTTCATGTAGCCCTAAGCAGAGACTGTGGAAAAGCACTTTCATTGAGAGGGGTTGCCAAGCTTCCAAGAAATTACGAGTTTCCGAAATACCAGGAAATATTTTTTACCCAATCTTGATGATACTTTGTGGTAATGATCGGTACACAAATCCCACTTGACTCACCAAATTTTGTTCTTCTAGGTTGATGCGTTCATTTACAGTAGCAGTTTTTATGTTTAGGTTTCACTCTGTTCTCTCGGATATAGATAGATGAATTTGGAACTCTAAATCCAACATGGTTTGTAGTGGCTCTTTGAAACTTGACAAAGTAAAGGAGTTCCCAGTTTAGTCTCTATGGTTTGTTTCCTCTTCAAGTAGCCCTGGCACAGACTGTTGAATAGCACTTTCAATGAGACGGGTTGCCAAGCTTCTAAGAAATAAAGATTTTATGAAATACAAGGAAATATTTTTTCAAGCACTCTTGATGATACTTGGTGGTAAAGACAATTACATAAATCCCACTTGGCTCACCAAATTTTGTTCTTCTAGGTTGATGCATTCGTCTACAGTAGCAGTTTTTATTTTTAGGTTTTACTCTGTTCTCTCCTATATAGATAGATGAATTTGGAACTCTAAATCCAACATGCTTTGTAATAGCTCTTTGAAACTTGACAATCTAAAGGAGTTCTCAGTTTGTCTCTATGATTTGTTTCCACTTCAAGTAGCCCTTAGCAGAGACTGTAGAAAAGCACTTTCATTGAGAGGGGTTGCCAAGCTTCTAAGAAATAACGAGTTTCCGAATTACCAGCAAATATTTTTTCACCCAATCTTGATGATACTTGGTGGTGAAGATCGGTACACAAATCCCACTTGGCTCACCAAATTATGTTCTTCTAGGTTGAAGCGTTCGTCTACAATAGCAGTTTTTATATTTGGGTTTCACTCTGTTCTCTCCTATATAGATAGATGAATTTGGAACTCTAAATCCAATATGGTTATAGTAGCTCTTTGAAAATTGACAAAATAAAGGAGTTCTCAGTTTTGTTTCTATGATTTGATTCTGCTTCAAGTACCCCTAAGCAGAGACTGTAAAAAAGCACTTTCATTGAGAGGGGTTGCCAAGCTTCCAAGAAATTACGAGTTTCCGAAATACCAGCAAATATTTTTTCACGCAATCTTGATGACACTTGGTGGTAATGATCAGTACACAAATCCCACCTGGCTCACCAAATTTTGTTCTTCTTGGTTGGAACATTCGTGTACAGTAGCAGTTTTTATATTTAGGTTACACTCTGTTCTCTCCTATATAGATAGATGATTTTGGAAATCAAAATCCAATATGCTTTGTAGTAGCTCTTTGAACCTTGAAAAAGTAAAGGAGTTTTAAGTTTTGTCTCCATGTTATGTTTCCTCTTCAAGTAGTCCTAGGCACTAACTGTGGAAAAGCCCTTTCATTGAGAGGGATAGCCAAGCTTCTAAGAAATAATGAGTTTCCGAAATTCCAGCAAATATTTTTTCACCATATCTTGATGATACGTGGTGGTAATGATCAGTACACAAATCCCACTTGGCTCACCAAATTTTGCTCTTCTAGGTTGAAGCGTTCGTTTGCTGTAGCAGTTTTTATATTTAGGTTTCACTCTATTCTCTGCTATATAGATAGATGAATTTGGAACTCTAAATCCAACATGGTTTGTAGTAGCTCTTTGAAACTTGACAAAATAAAGGAGTTCTCAGTTTTGTCTCTATGGTTTGTTTCCTCTTCAAGTAGCCCTAAGCACAGACGGTGGTAAAGCATTTTCATTGAGAGGGGTTGCCAAGCTTCTAAGAAATAACGAGTTTCCGAAATACCAGCAAATATTTTATCACCCAATGTTGATGATACTTGGTGGAAATGATCAGTACACAAATCCCACTTGGCTCACCAAATTTTGTTCTTCTAGGTTGAATTGTTCGTCTACTGTAGCAGTTTTTATTTTTAGGTTTTCCTCTGTTCTCTCCTATATAGATAGATGAATTTGGAACTCTAAATCCAACATGTTTTGCAGTAGCTCTTTGAAACTTGAGAAAATAACGTAGTTCTCAGTTTTGTCTCTATGGTTTGTTTCCTCTTCAAGTAGTCCTAGGCACAGACTGTGGAAAAGCACTGTCATTGAGAGGGATAGCCAAGCTTCTAAGAAATAATGAGTTTCCGAAATACCAGCAAATATTTTATCACCCAATCTTGATGATACTTGGTGGTAATGATCGGTACACAAATCCCACTTGGCTCACCAAATATAGTTCTTCTAGTTTGAAGCGTTCGTTTAGAGTAGCAGTTTGTATTTTTAGGTTTCACTCTGTTCTCTGCTATATAGATAGATGAATTTGGAACTCTAAATCCAACATTGTTTGCAGTAGCTCTTTGAAACTTGAGAAAATAACGTAGTTCTCAGTTTTGTCTCTATGGTGTGTTTCCTCTTCAAGTAGTCCTAGGCACAGACTGTGGAAAAGCACTTTCATTGAGGGGGGTTGCCAAGCTTCTAAGAAATAACGAGTTTCCGAAATACCAGCAAATATTTTTCACCGAATCTTTATGATACTTATTGGTAATGATCAGTACACAAATCCCACTTGGCTCACCATATTTTGTTCTTCTAGGTTGAAGCGTTCGTTTACAGTAGCAGTTTTTATATGTAGGTTTCCCTCTGTTCTCTCCCATATAGACAGATGACTTTGGAACTCTAAATCCAACATGGTTTGCAGTAGCTCTTTGAAACTTGGCAAAATAAAGTAGTTCTCAGTTTTGTCTCTATGTTTTATTTCTTCTTCAAGTAGACCTAGGCACAGACTGTAAAAAAGCACTTTCATTGAGAGCGGTTGCCAATCTTCTATAAAATAACGAGTTTCCGAAATACCCACAAATATTTTTCACCGAATCTTGATGATACTTGGTGGTAATGATCAGTACACAAATCCCACTTGGCTCACCAAATTTTGTTCTTCTAGGTTGAAGCGTTCGTCTACTGTAGCAGTTTTTATATTTAGGTTTCCCTCTGTTCTCTCCTATATAGACAGATGAATTTGGAACTCTAAATCCAATATGGAATGTAGTAGCTCTTTGAAACTTGACAAAGTGAAGTAATTCTCAGTTTTGTCTCTATGATTTGTTTCCGCTTCATGTAGCCCTAAGCAGAGACTGTGGAAAAGCACTTTCATTGAAAGGGGTTGCCAAACTTCCAGGAAATTATGAGTATCCGAAATACCAGCAAATATTTTTTAAACCAATCTTGATGATACTTGGTGGTAATGATCAGTACAAAAATCCCACTTGGCTCACCTAATTTTGTTCTTCTAGGTTGAAGCGTTCGTCTACCTTAGCAGTTTTTATATTTAGGTTTCGCTCTGTTCTCTCCTATATAGATAGATGAATTTGGAACTCTAAATCCAACATGGTTTGCAGTAGCTCTTTGAAACTTGACAAAATATAGTAGTTCTCAGTTTTGTCTCTATGTTTTGTTTCCTCTTCAAGTAGTCCTAGGCACAGACTGTGGAAAAGCACTTTCATTGAGAGGGTTTGCCAAGCTTCTAAGAAATAACGAGTTTCCGAAATACTAGCAAATATTTTTTCACCCAATCGTGATGATACTTGGTGGTAATGATCAGTACACAAATCCTACTTGGCTCACCAAATTTTGTTCTTCTAGGTTGAAGCGTTCCTTTACAGTAGCAGTTTTTCTATTTAGGTTTCATTCTGTTCTCCCCTACAAACACAGATGAATTTGGAACTCAAAATCCAATATCGTTTGTAGTAGCTCTTTGAAACTTGACAAAATAAAGGAGTTCTCAGTTTTGTCTTATGATTTTGTTTCCTCTTCAAGTAGCCCTAGGCCCAGACTGTGGAAAAGCACTTTAATTGAGTGGGGTTGCCAAGCTTCTAAGAAATAACGAGTTTCCGAAATACCAGCAAATACTTTTTCACCGAATCGTGATGATACTTGGTGGTAATGATCAGTACACAAATCCCACTTGGCTCACCAAATTTTGTTCTTCTATGTTGAAGCGTTCGTTTAGAGTAGCAGTTTTTATTTTTAGGTTTCACTCTGTTCTCTCCTATATAGATAGATGAATTTGGAACACTAAATCCAACATGGTTTGTAGTAGCTCTTTGACCTGACAAAATAAAGGAATTCTCAGTTTTGTCTCTATGGATTGTTTCCTCTTCAAGTAGCCCTAGGCACTGACTGTGGAAATGCACTTTCATTGAGAGGGGTTGCCAAGCTTCTAAGAAATAACGAGTTTCCGAAATACCAGCATATATTTTTTCACCCAATCTTGATGATACTTGGTGGTGATGATCGGTACACAAATCCCACTTGGCTCACAAAATTTTGTTCTTCTAGGTTGAAGCGTTCGTCTACAGTAGCAGTTTTTATACTTAGGTTTCACTCTGTTCTCTCGTATGTGGAAAGATGAATTTGGAACTCTAAATCCAACATGGTTTGTAGTGGCTCCTTGAAACTTGACAAAATAAAGGAGTTTTCAGTTTTGTCTCAATGATTTGTTTCCGCTTCAAGTAGCTCTAAGCAGAGATTGTGGAAGAGCACTTTCTTTGATGGGCGTTGCCAAGCTTCCAAGAAAATACGAGTTTCCGAAATAGCAGCAAATATTTTTTCACCTAATCTTGATGATATGTGGTGGTAATAACAAGTCCACAAATCCCACTTTGCTCACCAAATTTTGTTCTTCTAGGTTGAAGCGTTCGTCTACCGGAGCAGTTTTTATATTTAGGTTTCCCTCTGTTCTCTCTTATATAGATAGATGAATTTGCAACTCTAAATCCAACATGGTTTGCAGTAGCTCTTTGAAACATGACAAAATAAAGTAGTTCTCAGTTTTGTCTCTATGTTTTGTTTCCTCTTGAATTAGTCCTAAGCCCAGACTGTGGAACAGCACTTTCATTGAGAGGGGTTGCCAAGCTTCTAAGAAATAACGAGTTTCCGAAATACCAGCAAATATTTTTTCACCGAATCTTGATGATACTTGGTAGTAATGATCAGTACACAAATCCCACTTGGCTCACCAAATTTTGTTCTTCTAGGTGAAGCGTTCGATTACAGTAACAGTTTTTATTTTTAGGTTTCACTCTGTTCTCTCCTATACAGATAAATGAATTTGGAAATCTAAATCCAACATGGTTTGTAGTAGCTCTTTGAAACTTGACAAAATAAAGAAGTTCTCACTTTTGTCTCTATGATTTGTTTCCGCTTCATGTAGCCCTAAGCAGAGACTGTGGAAAAGCACTTTCATTGAGAGGGGTTGCCAAGCTTCCAAGAAATTACGAGTTTCCGAAATACCAGGAAATATTTTTTACCCAATCTTGATGATACTTTGTGGTAATGATCGGTACACAAGTCCCACTTGACTCACCAAATTTTGTTCTTCTAGGTTGATGCGTTCATTTACAGTAGCAGTTTTTATTTTTAGGTTTCACTCTGTTCTCTCCTATATCGATAGATGAATTTGGAACCCTAAATCCAACATGGTTTGTAGTAGCTCTTTGAAACTTGACAAAATAAAGGAGTTCTCAGATTTGTCTCTATGATTTGTTTCCGCTTCAGTGTAGCCCTAAGCAGAGACTGTGGAAAAGCACTTTCATTGAGATTGCTTGCCAAGCTTCCAAGAAATTACGAGTTTCCGAAATACCAGCAAATATTTTTTCACCCAATGTTGATGATACGTGGTGGTAATGACAAGTACACAAATCCCACTTGGCTCACCAAAT
Source organism: Callospermophilus lateralis (assembly GCF_048772815.1). Lineage (NCBI taxonomy): Eukaryota > Metazoa > Chordata > Mammalia > Rodentia > Sciuridae > Callospermophilus > Callospermophilus lateralis. The sequence goes on along the minus strand of NW_027513211.1, from coordinate 47,224 downwards.
TTTGTTCTTCTAGGTTGAAGCGTTCGACTACAGTAGCAGTTTTTATAATTAGGTTTCACTCTGTTCTCTCCTATATAGACAGATGAATTTGGAACTCTAAATCCAACATGGTTTGTAGTGGCTCTTTGAAACGTGACCAAATTATGGAGTTTTCAGTTTTGTCTCAATGATTTGTTTCCGCTCCACGTATCCCTAAGCAGAGACTGTGGAAGAGCACTATCATTGATGGGGGTTGCCAAGCTTCCAAGAAAATATGAGTTTCCGAAATAGCAGCAAATATTTTTTCACCCAATGTTGATGATATGTGGTGGTAATGATCAGTACACAAATCCCACTTGGCTCACCAATTTTGTTCTTCTAGGTTGAAGAGTTCGTTTACAGTAGCTGTTTATATTTTTAGTTTTCCCTCTGTTATCTCCTAAATAGATAGATGAATTTGTAACTCTAAATCCAACATGGTTCGTAGTAGCTCTTTGAGACTTGACAAAATAAAGGAGTTCTCAGCTTTGTCCCTATGGTTTGTTTCCTCTTCAAGTAGCCCTAGTCACAGACTGTGGTAAAGCACTTTCAATAAGAGGGTTTGCCAAGCCTCTAAAAATAACGAGTTTCCGAAATATCAGCAAATATTTTTTCACCGAATCTTGATGATAGTTGGTGGTCATGATCGGTACACAAATCCCACTTGACTCACCAAATTTTGTTTTTCTATGATGAAGAGTTCGTTTACAGTAGCAGTTTATATTTTTAGATTTCCCTCTGTTCTCTCCTATATAGATAGATGAATTTGGAACTCTAAATTCAACATGGTTTATTGTAGCTCTTTGAAAGTTGACAAAATATAGGAGTTCTCAGTTTTGTCTCAATGGTTTGTTCCTCTTCAAGTAGCCCTAGGCACAGACGGTGGAAAGCACTTTCATTGAGAGGGGTTGCCAAGCCGCCAAGAAAATACGAGTTTCCGAAATACCAGCAAATATATTTCACCCAATCTTGATGATACGTGGTGGTAATGACAATTCCACAAATCCCACATGGCTCACCAAATTTTGTTCTTCTAGGTTGAAGCGTTCGTTTACAGTAGTAGTTTTCATTTTTAGGTTGCACTCTGTTCTCTCCTAATTTGATAGATGAATTTGGAACTCTAAATCCAACATGGTTTGTAGTAGCTCTTTGAAACTTGACAAAATAAAGAAGTTCTCAGTTTTGTCTCTATGGTTTGTTTCCTCTTCAAGTAGCCCTAGGCACAGACTGTGGAAAAGCATTTTCATTGAGAGGGGTTGCGAAGCTTCTAAGAAATAACGAATTTCCGAAATACCAGCAAATATTTTTTCACCCAATCTGGATGATACGTGGTGGTAATGACAAGTCCACAAATCCAGCTTGGCTCGCCGAATTTTGTTCTTCTAGGTTGAAGCGTTCGTCTACAGTAGCAGTTTTTGTATTTAGGTTTCAGTCTGTTCTCTCCTATATAGATAGATGAATTTGGAACTCTAAATCCAACATGGTTTGCAGTTTCTCTTTGAAACTTGACAAAATAAAGGAGTCCTTAGTTTTGTCTCTATGAATTGTTTCCTTTCAAGTAGCCCTTGGCACTGACTGTGTAAAAGCACGTTCATTGAGAGGGGTAGCCAAGCTTCCAAGAAATTACGATTTTCCTAAATCCAGCAAATATTTTTTCACCCAATCTTGATGATACGTGGTGGTAATGACAAGTCCACAAATCCCACTTGGCTCACCAAATTTTCTTCTTCTAGGTTGAAGCGTTCGTTTACAGTAGCAGTTTTTATTTTTAGGTTTCACTCTGTTCTCTGCTATATAGATAGATGAATTTGGAACTCTAAATCCAACATGGTTTGTAGTAGCTCTTTGAAACTTGACAAAAGAAAGGAGTTCTCAGTTTTGTCTCTATGGTTTGTTTCCTCTTCAAGTAGCCCTGGGCACACTGTGGAAAAGCACTTTCATTGAGAGGGGTGGCCAGGCTTCTAAGAAAGAACGAGTTTCCGAAATACCAGCAATATTTTTTCACCCAATGTTGATGATACTTGGTAGTAATGATCAGTACACAATTCCCACTTGGCTCACTAAATTGTGTTCTTCTAGGTTGAAGCGTTCGTCTACAGTAGCAGTTTTTATAATTAGGTTTCTCTATGTTCTCTCCTATATAGTTAGATGAATTTGGAACTCTAAATCCAACATGATTTGTAGTAGCTCTTTGAAACTTGACAAAATAAAGGAGTTCTCAATTTTGTCTCTATTGTTTCTTTACTCTTCAAGTAGCCCTAGGCACAGACTCTGGAAAAGTACTTTCATCGAGAGGGGTTGCCGAGCTTCTAAGAAATAAGTAGTTTCTGAAATATCAGAAAATATTTTTTCACTCAATCTTGATGATACTTGGTGGTCATGATTGGTACACAAATCCCACTTGACTCACCAAATTTTGTTCTTGTAGGATGAAGCGTTCCTTTACAGTAGCAGTATATATTTTTAGTTTTCCCTCTGTTCTCTGCTATATAGATAGATGAATTTGGAACTCTAAATCTAACATGGTTTGTACTAGCTCTTTGAAACATGACAAAATAAAGGAGTTCTCAGTTTTGTCTCTATGATTTGTTTCCACTTCATGTAGCCCTAAGCAGAGACTGTGGAAAAGCACTTTCATGGAAAGGGTTGCCAATCTTCCAATAAATTACGAGTTTCCGAAATACCAGCAAATATTTTTTCACCGAATCTTGATGATACTTTGTGGTAATGATCAGTACACAAATCCACTTGGCTCACCAAATTTTGTTCTTCTAGGTTGAAGCGTTCGTCTACAGTAGCAGTTTTCATAATTAGGTTTCTCTAGGTTCTCTCCTATATAGTTAGATGAATTTGGAACTCTAAATTCAACATGGTTTGTAGTAGCTCTTTGAAACTTGACAAAATAAAAGAGTTCTCAGTTTTGTCTCTATGACTTGTTTCTGCTTCCAGTAGCCCTAAGCAGAGACTGTAAAAAAGCACTTTCATTGAGAGGGGTTGCCAAGCTTCCAAGAAATTACGAGTTTCCTAAATACCAGCAAATATTTTTTTACCCAATCTTGATGATACTTGGTGGTGATGATCGGTAAACAAATCCCACTTGGCTCACCAAATTTTGTACTTCTAGGTTGAAGCGTTCGTCTCCAGTAGCAGTTTTTATATTTGGGTTTCACTCTGTTCTCTCCTATATAGATAGATGAATTTGGAACTCTAAATCCAATATGGTTTATAGTAGCTCTTTGAAACTTGACAAAATAAAGGAGTTCTCAGTTTTGTTTCTATGATTTGTTTCTGCTTCAAGTAGCCCTAAGCAGAGACTGTAAAAAAGCACTTTCATTGAGAGGGGTTGCCAAGCTTCCAAGAAATTACGAGTTTCCGAAATACCAGCAAATATTTTTTCACCCAATATTCATGATACTTTGTGGTATTGATAGGTACACAAATCCCACTTGGCTCACCAAATTTTGTTCTTCTAGGTTGAAGTGTTCGTCTACTGTAGCAGTTTTTATATTTAGGTTTTCCTCTGTTCTCTCCTATATAGATAGTTGAATTTGGAACTCTAAATCCAACATGTTTTGCAGTAGCTCTTTGAAACTTGAGAAAATAACGTAGTTCTCAGTTTTGTCTCTATGGTTTGTTTCCTCTTCAAGTAGTCCTAGGCACAGACTGTGGAAAAGCACTTTCATTGAGAGGGGTTGCCAAGCTTCTAAGAAATAACGAGTTTCCGAAATACCAGCAAATATTTTTTCACCGAATCTTTATGATACTTATTGGTAATGATCAGTACACAAATCCCACTTGGCTCACCAAATTTTGTTCTTCTAGGTTGAAGCGTTCGTCTGCAGTAGCAGTTTTTATATTTAGGTTTCACTCTGTTCTCTCCTACATAGATAGATGAATTTTGAACTCTAAATCAAAATATGGTTTGTAGTAGCTCTATGAAACTTGACAATCTAAAGGATTTCTCAATTTTGTCTCTATCATTTGTTTCCGCTTCAAGTAGCCCTAAGCAGAGACTGTGGAAAAGCACTTTCATTGAGAGGGGTTGCCAAGCTCCTAAGAAATAACGAGTTTCCGAATTACCAGCAAATATTTTTTCACCCAATCTTGATGATACTTGGTGGTGAAGATCGGTACACAAATCCCACTTGGCTCACCAAATTTTGTTCTTCTAGGTTGAAGCGTTCGTCGACAGTAGCAGTTTTTATGTTTAGGTTTCACTCTGTTCTCTCGGATATAGATAGATGAATTTGGAACTCTAAATCCAACATGGTTTGTAGTGGCTCTTTGAAACTTGACAAAGTAAAGGAGTTCCCAGTTTAGTCTCTATGGTTTGTTTCCTCTTCAAGTAGCCCTGGCACAGACTGTTGAATAGCACTTTCAATGAGACGGGTTGCCAAGCTTCTAAGAAATAAAGATTTTATGAAATACAAGGTAATATTTTTTCACGCACTCTTGATGATACTTGGTGGTAAAGACAATTACATAAATCCCACTTGGCTCACCAAATTTTGTTCTTCTAGGTTGATGCATTCGTCTACAGTAGCAATTTTTATTTTTAGGTTTTACTCTGTTCTCTCCTATATAGATAGATGAATTTGGAACTCTAAATCCAACATGCTTTGTAGTAGCTCTTTGAAACTTGACAAAATAAAGGAGTTGTCAGTTTTGTCTCTATGATATGTTTCCTCTTCAAGTAGCCCTAAGCACAGACTGTGGAAAAGCACTTTCATTGAGAGGGGTTGCCAAGCTTCTAAGAAATTAGTGTTTCCGAAATACCAGCAAATATTTATTCATCCAATCTTGTTGATACTTGGTGGTGATGATCGGTACACAAATCCCACTTGGCTCACTAAATTTTGTTCTTCTAGGTTGAAGCGTTCGTCTACAGTAGCAATTTTTATATTTAGGTTTTAATTTGTTCTCTCCTATATAGATAGAGGAATTTGGAACTCTAAATCCAACATGGTTTGTAGTAGCTCTTTGAAACTTGACACAATAAAGGAGTTCTCTGTTTTGTCTCTATGGTTTGTTTCCTCTTCAAGTAGCCCTAGGCACAGAATGTGGAAAAGCACTTTCATTGAGAGGCTTTGCCAAGCTTCCAAGAAATTAGAGTTTCCGAAATACCAGCAAGTATTTTTTCACCCAATCTTGTTGATACTTGGTGGTAATGATCAGTACACAAATCCCACTTGGCTCACCAAACTTTGTTCTTCTAGGTTGAAGCATTCGTCTACAGTAGCAGTTTTTATTTTTACGTTTTACTCTGTTCTCTCCTATATAGATAGATGAATTTGGAACTCTAAATCCAACATGGTTTGTAGTAGCTCTGTGAAACTTGACAAAGTAAAGGAGTTCTCAGTTTTGTCTCTATTATTTGTTTGAGCTTCATGTAGCACTAAGCAGAGACTGTGGAAAAGCACTTTCATTGAAAGGGGTTGCCAAGCTTCCAAGAAATCATTGAGTTTCCGAAATACCAGCAATATTTTGTCTCCCAATGTTGATGATACGTGGTGGTAATGATCGGTACACAAATCCCACTTGGCTCACCAAATTTTGTTTTTCTAGGTTGAAGCGTTCGACTACAGTAGCAGTTTTGATATTTAGGTTTCACTCTGTTCTCTGCTATATAGATAGATGAATTTGGAACTCTAAATCCAACATGATTTGTAGTAGCTCCTTTGAAACTTGACAAAATAAAGGAGTTCTCAGTTTTGTCTCTATGGTTTGTTTCCTCTTCAAGTAGCAATAGGCACAGACGGTGGAAAAGCACTTTCATTTAGAGGGGTTGCCAAGCTTCTAAGAAATAACGAGTTTCCGAAATACCCAGCAAATATTTTTTCACGCAATCTTGATGACACTTGGTGGTAATGATCGGTACACAAATCCCACTTGGCTCACCAAATTTTGTTCTTCTAGGTTTAAGCGTTTGTCTACAGTAGCAGTATTTATATTTAGGTTTCACTCTGTCTCTCTTATATAGATAGATGAATTTGGAATTCTAAATTTAATATGGTTTGTAGTAGCTCTTTGAAACTGGACAAAGTAAAGGAGTTCTCAGTTTTGTCTCTGTGATTTGTTTCAACTTCATGTAGCACTAAGCAGAGACTGTGGAAAAGCACTTTCATTGAAAGGGGTTGCCAAGCTTCCAAGAAATCAAGAGTTTCCGAAATACCAGCAAATATTTTGTCTCCCAATGTTGATGATACGTGGTTCTAATGATCAGTACACAAATCCCACTTGGCTCACCATATTTTGTTCTTCTAGGTTGAAGCGTTCGTCTACAGTAGCAGTTTTTATATTTAGGTTTCACTATATTCTCTGCTATAAAGATAGATGAATTTGGAACTCGATAACCAACATGGTTTGTAGTAGCTCTGTGAATCTTGACAAAGTAAAGGAGTTCTCAGTTTTGTCTCTATGATTTGTTTCAGCTTCATGTAGCACTAAGCAGAGACTGTGGAAAAGCACTTTCATTGAAAGGGGTTGCCAAGTTTCCAAGAAATCAGGAGTTTCCGAAATACCAGCAAATATTTTGTCTCCCAATGTTGATGATACGTGGTGGTAATGATCAGTACACAAATCCCACTTGGCTCACCAAATTTTGTTCTTCTAGGTTGAAGTGTTCGACTACAATAGCAGTTTCATATTTAGGTTCACTCTGTTCTCTGCTATATAGATAGATGGATTTGGAACTCTAAATCCAACATGGTTTGTTGTAGCTCTTTGAAAGTTGACATAATAATGGAGTTCACAGTTTTGTCTCTATGGTTTGTTTCCTCTTCAAGTACCCCTAGGAACAGACTGTGGAAAAGCACTTTCATTGTGTGGGGTTGCCAAGCTTCTAAGAAATAACGAGTTTCCGAAATACCAGCAAATATTTTTTCAGGGCAATCTTGATGACACTTGGTGGTAATGATCAGTACACAAATCCCACTTGGCTCACCAAATTTCGTTCTTCTAGGGTTGAAGCGTTCGTCTACAGTAGCAGTTTTTATATTTAGGTTTCACTCTTTTCTCTCCTATGTAGATAGATGATTTTGGAACTCTAAATCCAATATGGTTTGTAGTAGCTCTTTGAAACTTGACAAATAAAGGAGTTCTCAGTTTTGTCTCTATGATGTGTTTCCGCTTCATGTAGCCGTAAGCAGAGACTGTGGAAAAGCACTTTCATTGAAAGGGGTTGCCAAGCTTCCAAGAAATTACGAGTTTCCGAAATACTAGCAAATATTTTTTCACCCAAGTTGATGATACGTGGTGGTAAGGATCGGTACACAAATCCAACTTGGCTCAGCAAATTTTGTTCTTCTAGGTTGAAGCATTCGTCTACAGTAGAAGTTTATATATTTAGGTTTCACTCTGTTCTCTGCTATATAGACAGATGAATTTGGAACTCTAAATCCAACATGGTTTGTAGTAGCTCTTTGAAACTTGACAAAATAAAGGAGTTCTCAGTTTTGTCTCTATGGTTTATTTCCTCTTCAAGTAGCCCTAGGCACAGACGGTGGAAAGCACTTTCATTGAGAGGGCTTGCCAAACTTCTAAGAAATAACGAGTTTCCGAAATACCAGAAAATATTTTTTCACCCAATGTTGATGATATTTCGTGGTAATGATGAGTACACAAATCCCACTTGGCTCACCAAATTTTGTTCTTCTAGGTTGAAGCGTTCGTCTACTGTAGCAGTTTTATATTTAGGTTTCCCTCTGTTATCTCCTATATAGATAGAGGAATTTTGAACTCTAAATCCAACATGGTTTGCAGTAGCTCTTTGAAACTTCAGAAAATAACGTAGTCCTCAGTTTTGTCTCTATGTTTTGTTTCCTCTTCAAGTAGTCCTAGGCACAGACTGTGGAAAAGCACTGTCATTGAGAGGGGTTGCCAAGCTTCTAAGAAATAACGAGTTTCCGAAATACCAGCAAATATTTTTTCACCGAATCTTTATGATACTTATTGGTAATGATCAGTACACAAATCCCACTTGGCTCACCACGTTTTGTTCTTCTAGGTTGAAGCGTTCGTTTACAGTAGCAGTTTTTATTTTAGGTTTCACTCTGTTCTCTGCTATATAGATAGATGAATTTGGAACTCTAAATCCAACATGGTTTGTAGTAGCTCTTTGAAACTTGACAAATAAAGGAGTTCTCAGTTTTGTCTCTATGGTTTGTTTCCTCTTCAAGTACCCCTAGGAACAGACTGTGGAAAAGCACTTTCATTGTGTGGGGTTGCCAAGCTTCTAAGAAATAACGAGTTTCCGAAATACCAGCAAATATTTTTCAGGCAATCTTGATGACACTTGGTGGTAATGATCAGTATACAAATCCCACTTGGCTCACCAAATTTCGTTCTTCTATGTTGGAGCGTTCGTCTACAGTAGCAGTTTTTATATTTAGGTTTCACTCTGTTCTCTCCTATGTAGATAAATGATTTTGGAACTCTAAATCCAGTATGGTTTGTAGTAGCTCTTTGAAACTTGACAAAGTAAAAGGAGTTCTCAGTTTTGTCTCTATGATGTGTTTCCGCTTCATGTAGCCCTAAGCAGAGACTGTGGAAAAGCACTATCATTGAAAGGGGTGCCAAGCTTCCAAGAAATACGAGTTTCCGAAATACTAGCAAATATTTTTTCACCCATGTTGATGATACGTGGTGGTAATGATCGGTACACAAATCCAACTTGGCTCAGCAAATTTTGTTCTTCTAGGTTGAAGCGTTCGTCTACAGTAGCAGTTTATATATTTAGGTTTCACTCTGTTCTCTGCTATATAGACAGATGAATTTGGAACTCTAAATCCAACATGGTTTGTAGTAGCTCTTTGAAACTTGACAAAATAACGAGTTCTCTGTTTTGTCTCTATGGTTTTATTTCTTCTTCAAGTAGCCCTAGGCACAGACGGTGGAAAAGCACTTTCATTGAGAGGGCTTGCCAAACTTCTAAGAAATAACGTTTCCGAAATACCAGAAAATATTTTTCACCCAATGTTGATGATAGTTGGTGGTAATGATCAGTACACAAATCCCACTTGGCTCACCAAATTTTGTTCTTCTAGGGTGAAGCGTTCGTCTACTGTAGCAGTTTTTATATTTAGGTTTCCCTCTGTTCTCTCCTATATAGATAGAGGAATTTTGAACTCTAAATCCAACATGGTTTGCAGTAGCTCTTTGAAACTTGAGAAAATAACGTAGTTCTCAGTTTTGTCTCTATGTTTTGTTTCCTCTTCAAGTGGTCCTAGGCACAGACTGTGGAAAAGCACTGTCATTGAGAGGGGTTGCCAATCTTCTAAGAAATAACGAGTTTCCGAAATACCAGCAAATATTTTTTCACTGAATCTTTATGATACTTATTGGTAATGATCAGTACACAAATCCCCCTTGGCTCACCAAATTTGTTCTTCTAGGTTGAAGCGTTCGTCTACAGTAGCAGTTTTTATATTTAGGTTTCACTCTGTTCTTTCCTACATAGACAGATGAATTTGGAACTCTAATCCAATATGGTTTGTAGTAGCTCTTTGAAACTTGACAAAATAAAGGAGTGCTCAGTTTTGTCTCTATGATTTGTTTCCGCTTCAAGTAGCCCTAAGCAGAGACTGTGGAAAAGCACTATCATTGAGAGGGGTTACCAAGCTTCCACAAAATTACGAGTTCCGAAATACCAGCAAAATATTTTTTCACCCAATCTTGATGATACTGGTGGTAATGATCGGTACACAAATCCCACTTGGCTCACCAAATATAGTTCTTCTAGGTTGAAGCGTTCGTTTAGAGTAGCAGTTTTTATATTTAGGTTTCACTCTATTCTCTGCTATATAGATAGATGAATTTGGAACTCTAAATCCAACATGGTTTTAGTAGCTCTGTGAAACTTGAAAAAAGAAAGGAGTTCTCAGTTTGGGTCTCTATGGTTTGTTTCCTCTTCAAGTAGCCCACGGCACAGACGGTGGAAAAGCATCTTTCATTGAGAGGGGTGCCAAGCTTCTAAAAAATAACAAGTTTCTGAAATACCAGCAAATATTTTTTCACCCAATGTTGATGATACTTGGTGGTAATGATCAGTACACAAATCCCACTTGGCTCACCAAATTTTGTTCTTGTAGGTTGAAGCGTTCGTCTAGTGTAGCAGTTTTTATATTTAGGTTTCCCTCTGTTCTCTCCTATATAGAAGATGAATTTGGAACTCTAAATCCAACATGGTTTGCAGTAGCTCTTTGAAACTTGACAAAATAAAGTAGTTCTCAGTTTTGTCTCTATGTTTTGTTTCCTCTTCACTTGACCTAGGCACAGACTGTGAAAAGCACTTTCATTGAGAGGGGTTGCCAAGCTTCTAAGCAATAACTAGTTCCCGAATTCCAGCATTAATATTGTGAATCTTGATGATCTTGGTGGTATTGATCAGTACGCAAATCCCACTTGGCTCACCACGTTTTGTTCTTCTAGGTTGAAGCGTTCGTTTAGAGTAGCAGTTTTTATTTTTAGGTTTCACTCTGTTCTCTGCTATATAGAACAGATGAATTTGGAACTCTAAATCCAACATGGTTTGTAGTAGCTCTTGAAACTTGACAAAATAAAGGAGTTCTCAGTTTTGTCTCTTTGGTTTATTTCCTCTTCAAGTAGCCCTAGGCACAGACGGTGGAAAAGCACTTTCATTGAGAGGGCTTGCCAAACTTCTAAGAAATAACGAGTTTCCGAAATACCAGAAAATATTTTTTCACCCAATGTTGATGATACTTGGTGGTAATGTTCAGTACACAAATCCCACTTGGCTCACCAAATTTTGTTCTTCTAGGTTGAAGCGTTCGTCTACTGTAGCAGTTTTTATATTTAGGTTTCCCTCTGTTCTCTCCTATATAGATAGAGGAATTTTGAACTCTAAATCCAACATGGTTTGCAGTAGCTCTTTGAAACTTGAGAAAATAACGTAGTTCTCAGTTTGTCTCTATGTTTTGTTTCTTCTTCAAGTAGTCCTAGGCACAGACTGTGGAAAAGCACTTTCAATGAGAGGGTTGCCAAGCTTCTAAGAAATAACGAGTTTCCGAAATACCAGCAAATATTTTTTCCACGAATCTTTATGATACTTGGTGGTAATGTCAGTACACAAATCCCACTTGCTCACCAAATTTTTTCTTCTAGGTTGAAGCGTTCGTCTAACAGTAGCAGATTTATATTTGGTTTCACTTGTTCTCCTATATAGAAAGAGAATCGGACCGACTCTAAATCCAATATGCTTTGTAGTAGCTCTTTGAAACTTGACAAAGTAAGGGAGTTCAAAGTTTTGTCTCCATGTTTTGTTTCCTCTTCAAGTAGTCCTAGGCACTAACTGTGGAAAAGCCCTTTCATTGAGAGGGATAGCCAAGCTTTCTAAGAAATAATAGTTTCCGAAATACCAGCAAATATTTTTTTCACCGTATCTTGATGATTCGTGGTGGTAATGATCGGTAAAACCACATCCCACTTGGCTCACCAAATTTTGTTCTTCTAGGTTTGAAGCGTTCGTTTGCTGTAGCAGTTTTTATATTTAGGTTTCACCTCTATTCTCTGCTATATAGATAGATGAATTTGGAACTCTAAATCCAACATGGTTTGCAGTAGCTCTTTGAAACTTGACAAAATAAAAGAGTTCTCAGTTTTTTCTCTATGGTTTGTTTCCTCTTGAAGTAGCCCTAGGCACAGACGGTGGTAAAGCACTTTCATTGAGAGGGGTTGCCAAGCTTCTAAGAAATAACGAGTTTCCGAAATACCAGCAAATATTTTATCACCCAATGTTGATGATACTTGGTGGAAATGATCAGTACACAAATCCCACTTGGCTCACCAAATTTTGTTCTTCTAGGTTGAAGCATTCGTCTACAGTAGCAGTTTTTATATTTAGGTTTCACTCTGTTCTCTCCTACATAGACAGATGAATTTGGAACTCTAAATCCAATATGGTTTGTAGTAGCTCTTTGAAACTTGACAAAATAAAGGAGTGCTCAGTTTTGTCTCTATGATTTGTTTCCGCTTCAAGTAACCTTAAGCAGAGACTTTGGAAAAGCACTTTCGTTGAGAGGGGTTACCAAGCTTCCACGAAATTACGAGTTTCCGAAATACCAGCAAATATTTTTTCACCCAATCTTGATGATACTTGGTGGTAATGATCGGTACGCAAATCCCACTTGGCTCACCAAATATAGTTTCTTCTAGGTTGAAGCGTTCGTTTAGAGTAGCAGTTTTTATATTTAGGTTTCACTCTATTCTCTGCTATATAGATAGATGAATTTGGAACTCTAAATCCAACATGGTTTGTAGTAGCTCTTTGAAACTTTACAAAATAAAGGAGTTCTCAGTTTTGTCTCTATGGTTTGTTTTCTCTTCAAGTAGCCCTAGGCACAGACGGTGGAAAAGCACTTTCATTGAGAGGGTTTGCCAAGCTTCTAAAAAATAACAAGTTTCTGAAATACCAGCAAATATTTTTTCACCCAATGTTGATGATACTTGTGGTAATTATCAGTACACAAATCCCACTTCTGTCACCAAATTTTGTTCTTGTAGGTTCAAGGGTTCGTCTAGTGTAGCAGTTTTTATATTTAGGTTTCCCTCTGTTCTCTCCTATATAGATAGATGAATTTGGAACTCTAAATCCAACATGGTTTGCAGTAGCTCTTTGAAACTTGCCAAAATAAAGTAGTTCTCAGTTTTGTCTCTATGTTTTGTTTCCTCTTCAACTTGACCTAGGCACAGACTGTGGAAAAGCACTTTCATTGAGAGGGGTTGCCAAGCTTCTAAGCAATAACGAGTTTCCGAAATTCAGCAAATATTTTTTTTCCGAATCTTGATGATCCTTGGTGGTATTGAATCAGTACACAAATCACACTTGTCTCACCACGTTTTGTTCTTCTAGGTTGAAGCGTTCGTTTAGAGTAGCAGTTTTTATTTTTAGGTTTCACTCTGTTCTCTGCTATATAGATAGATGAATTTGGAACTCTAAATCCAACATGGTTTGTTGTAGCTCTTTGAAACTTGACAAAATAAAGGAGTTCTCAGTTTTGTCTCTATGGTTTGTTTCCTCTTCAAGTACCCCTAGGAACAGACTGTGGAAAAGCACTTTCATTGTGTGGGAATGCCAAGCTTCTAAGAAATAACGAGTTTCCGAAATACCAGCAAATATTTTTTCAGGCAATCTTGATGACACTTGGTGGTAATGATCAGTACACAAATCCCACTTGGCTCACCAAATTTCGTTCTTCTAGGTTGGAGCGTTCGTCTACAGTAGCAGTTTTTATATTTAGGTTTCACTCTGTTCTCTCCTATGTAGATAGATGGATTTTGGAACTCTAAATACAATATGGTTTGTAGTAGCTCTTTGAAACTTGACAAAGTAAAAAAGTTCTCAGTTTTGTCTCTATGATGTGTTTCCACTTCATGTAGCCCTAAGCAGAGACTGTGGAAAAGCACTTTCATTGAAAGGGGTTGCCAAGCTTCCAAGAAATTACGAGTTTCAGAAATACTAGCAAATATTTTTTTACCCAAGTTGATGATACGTGGTGGTAATGATCGGTACACAAATCCAACTTGGCTCACCAAATTTTGTTCTTGTAGGTTGAAGCGTTCGTCTACTGTAGCAGTTTTTATTTTTAGGTTTCCCTCTGTTCTCTCCTATATAGATAGAGGAATTTTGAACTCTAAATCCAACCTGGTTTGCAGTAGCTCTTTGAAACTTGAGAAAATAACGTAGTTCTCAGTTTTGTCTCTATGTTTTGTTTCCTCTTCATGTAGTCCTAGGCACAGACTGTGGAAAAGCACTTTCATTGAGAGGGTTGCCAAGCTTCTAAGAAATAACGAGTTTCCGAAATACCAGCAAATATTTTTTCACCGAATCTTTATGATACTTTTTGGTAATGATCAGTACACAAATCCCACTTGGCTCACCAAATTTTGTTATTCTAGGTTGAGCGTTCGTCTACAGTAGTAGATTTATATTAGGTTTCACTCTGTTCTCTCCTATATAGAAAGATGAATTCGGAACTCTAAATCCAATATGGTTTGTAGTAGGTCTTTGAAACTTGACAAAATAAAGGAGTTCTCAGTTTTGTCTCTATGGTTTGATTCCTCTTCAAGTAGCCCTAGGCACAGATGGTGGAAAAGCACTTTCATTGAGAGGGTCTGTCAAGATTCTAAGAAATAACGAGTTTCCGAAATACCAGCAAATATTTTTTCACCCAATGTTGATGATACTTGGGGGTAATGATCAGTACACAAATCCCACTTGGCTCACCAAATTTTGTTCTTGTAGGTTGAAGCGTTCGTCTACTGTAGCAGTTTTTATATTTAGGTTTCCCTCTGTTCTCTCCTATATAGATAGATGAATTTGGAACTCTAAATCCAACATGCTTTGCAGTTGCTCTAAGAAACTTGACAAAATAAAGTAGTTCTCAGTTTTGTCTCTATGTTTTGTTTCCTCTTCAGGTAGACCTAGGCACAGACTGTGGAAATGCATTTTCATTGAGAGGCGTTGCCAATCTTCTAAGAAATAACGAGTTTCTGAAATACCAGCAAATGTTTTTTCACCCAATCTTGATGATACTTGGTGGTAAGGACAAGTACACAAATCCCAGAAGGCTCACCAAATTTTGTTCTTCTAGGTTGAAGCATTCGTCTACAGTAGCAGTTTTTAATTTTAGGTTTCACTCTGTTCTCTCCTATATAGATAGATGAATTTGGAATTCTAAATCCAACATGGTTTGTAGTAGCTCTTTGAAACTTGACAAAATAAAGGAGTTCTCAGTTTTGTCTCTATGATTTTTTTCCGCTTCAAGTAGCCCTATGCAGAGACTGTGGAAAAGCACTTTCATTGAGAGAGGTGGCCAGGCTTCCAAAAAATTACGAGTTTCCAAAATACCAGCAAATATTTTTTCACCGAATCTAGATGATACTTGGTGTTAAGGACAAGTACACAAATCCCACTTGGCTCACCAAATTTTGTTCTGTTATGTTGAAGCGTTCGTCTACAGTAGCAGTTTTTATATTTAGCTTTCACTCTGTTCTCTGCTATATAGATAGATGAATTTGGAACTCTAATCCAACATGGTTTGCAGTAGCTCTTTGAAACTTGACAAAATAAAGTAGTTCTCAGTTTTGTCTCAATGTTTTGTTTTCTCTTCAAATAGTCCTAGGCACAGACTGTGGAAAAGCACTTTCATTGAGAGGGGTTGCCAAGCTTCTAAGAAATAACGAGTTTCCGAAATACCATCAAATATTTTTTCACCGAATCTTGATGATACTTCGTGGTAATGATCAGTACACAAATCCCACTTGGCTCACCAAATTTTGTTCTTCTAGGGTGAAGCATTCCTTTACAGTAGAGGTTTTTATTTTTAGGTTTCCCTCTGTTATCTTTTATAGAGATAGATGAATTTGGAACTCTAAATCCAACATGGTTTGCAGTAGCTCTTTGAAACTTGACAAAATAAGGTAGTTCTCAGTTTTGTCTCTATGTTTTGTTTTCTATTCAAGTAGTCCTAGGCACAGACTGTGGAAAAGCACTTTCATTGAGAGGGTTTGCCAAGCTTCTAAGAAATAACGAGTTTCCGAAATAGCAGCAAATATTTTTTCACCCAATGTTGATGATACTTGGTGGTAATGATCAGTACACAAATCCCACTTGGCTCACCAAATTTTGTTCTTCTAGGTTGAAGCGTTCGACTACTGTAGCAGTTTTTACATTTAGGTTTCTCTCTGTTCTCTTCAATATAGACAGATTAATTTGGAACTCTAAATACAATATGGTTTGTAGTAACTCGTAGAAACTTGACAAAATAAAGGAGTTCTCAGTTTTGTCTCTATGGTTTGTTTCGTCTTCAAGTAGCCCTAGGCAGAGACGGTGGAAAAGCACTTTCATTTAGAGGGGTTGCCAAGCTTCTAAGAAATAATGAGTATTCGAAATACCAGCAAATATTTTTTCACCCAATGTTGATGATATTTCGTGGTAATGATGAGTACACAAATCCCACTTGGCTCACCAAATTTTGTTCTTCTAGGTTGAAGTGTTCGTCTACTGTAGCAGTTTTTATATTTAGGTTTCACTCTGTTCTCTCCTATATAGATAGATGAATTTGGAACTCTAAATCCAAAATAGTTTGCAGTAGCTCTTTGAAACTTGACAAAATAAATGAGTTCTCAGTTTTGTCTCTATGATTTGTTTCCGCTTCATGTAGCCCTAAGCAGAGACTGCGGGAAAGCCCTTTCATTGCAAAGGGTTGCCAACCTTCCAAGAAAAAACGAGTTTCCGAAGTAGCAGCAAATATTTTTTCACCAAATGTTGATGATACGTTGTGGTAATGACAAGTACACAAATCCCACTTGCCTCACCAAATTTTGTTCTTCTAGGTTGAAGCGTTCGTCTACAATAGAAGTTTTTATAATTAGTTTTCCCTCTGTTCTCTCCTATATAGATAGATGAATTTGGAACTCTAAATCCAACATGGTTTGTAGTAGCTCTTTGAAACTTGACAATGTAAAGGTGTTCTCAGTTTTGTCTCTATGATTTGTTTCCGCTTCAAGTAGCCCTACGGAGAGACTGTGGAAAAGCACTTTTATTGAGAGGGGTTTCCAAGCTTCCAAGAAATTACGCGTTTCCGAAATACCAGCAAATATATTTTCACCAAACCTTGATGATACTTGGTGGTAATGATCAGTACACAAACCCAAGTGGCTCACCAAATTTTGTTCTTCTAGGTTAAAGCGTTCGTTTACAGTAGCAGTTTTTATATTTAGGTTTCACTCTGTTCTCTCCAATATAGATAGATGAATTTGGAACACTAAATCCAACCTGGTTTGTAGTAGCTCTTTGAAACTTGACAAGATAAAGGAGTTCTCAGTTTTGTCTCTATGGTTTGTTTCCTCTTCAAGTAGCCCTAAGCAGAGACTGTGGAAAAGAACTTTCACTGAGTGGGGTAGCCAAGCTTCTAAGAAACTACGAGTTTCCGAAATACCAGCAAATATTTTTTCACCGAATCTTGATGATACTTGGTGGTAATGATCAGTATACAAATTCCACTTGGTCATCAGATTTTGTTCTTCAAGGTTGAAGCGTTTGTTTACAGCAGCAGTTTTTATATTTAGGTTTCACTCTGTTCTCTCCTACATAATAGATGAATTTGGAACACTAAATCCAACCTGGTTTGTAGTTGATCTTTGAAACTTGACAAAATAAAGGAGTTCTCAGTTTTGTCTCTATGGTTTGTTTCCTCTTCAAGTAGCCCTAGGCACAGACTGTGGAAAAGCACTTTCATTGAGAGGGGTTGCCAAGCTTCTAAGAAATAACGAGTTTCCGATATACCAGCAAATATTTTTTCACCCAATCTTGATGATACTTGGTGGTAAGAATCGGTACACAAATCCAACTTGGCTCTCCAAATTTGGTTCTTCTAGGTTGAAGCGTTCGTCTACAGGGCTAGATTTAATATTTAGGTTTCACTCTGTTCTCTCCTATATAGATAGATGAATTTGGAACTCTAAATCCAACATGGTTTGTAGTAGCTCTTTGAAACCTGAGGAATTAAAGGAGTTCTCAGTTTTGTCTGAATGATTTGTTTCTGCTTCAAGTAGCCAGAAGCAGAGACTGTGGAAAAACACTTCCATTGAGAGGGGTTGCGATGCTTCTAAGAAATAACGATTTTCCGAAATACCAGCAAATATTTTTTTCACCTAATCTGGATGATACGTGGTGGTAATGACAGTACACAAATCCCACTTGGCTCACCAAATTTTGTTCTTCTAGGTTGAAGCGTTCGTTTACAATAGCAGTTTTTATTTTTATGTTTCACTCTGTTCTCTCCAATATAGATAGATGAATTTGGAATTCTAAATCCAACATGGTTTGTAGTAGCTCTTTGAAACTTGACAAAATAAAGGAGTTCTCAGTGTTGTCTCTATGGTTTGATTCCTTATCAAGTAGCCCTAGGAACAGACGGTGGAAAAGCACTTTCAATGAGAGGGGTTGCAAATCTTCTAAGAAATAACGAGTTTCCGAAATACCAGCAAATATTTTTTCACCGAATCTTGATGATACTTGGTGGTAATGACAAGTCCACAAATCCCACTTGGCTCACCAATTTTTGTTCTTCTAGGTTGAAACGTTCGTTTACAGTAGCAGTTTTTATTTTTAGGTTTCACTCTGTTCTCTCCTATATAGATAGATGAATTTGGAACCCTAATCAAACATGGTTTGTAGTAGCTCTGTGAAACTTCACAATAAAGGAGTTCTCAGTTTTGTCTCTATGGTTTGTTTCCTCTTCAAGTAGCCCTAGGCACAGACTGTGGAAGAGCACTTTCCTTGAGGGTGTTTCCAAGCTTTTAAGAAATAACGAGTTTCCGAAATACCAGCAAATATTTTTTCACCCAATCTTGATGATACGTGGTGGTAAGGATCGTTACACAAATCACTCTTGACTCACCAAATTTTGTTCTTCTAGGTAGAAGCGTTGGTTTACAGTAGAAGTTTATATATTTAGGTTTCCCTCTGTTCTCTCCTATATAGATAGATGAATTTGGAACTATAAATCAAACATGGTGTGTAGTAGCTCTTTGATACTTGACAAAATAAAGGAGTTCTCAGTTTTGTCTCTATGATTTGTTTACTCTTCAAGTAGCCCTAGGCACATACGGGGGAAAAGCCCTTTTATTGAGAGGGGTTGCGAAGCTTCTAAGAAATAACTATTTTCCGAAATACCAGCAAATATTCTTTCACCCAATCTTGCTGATACTTGGTGGTAATGATCAGTACACAATTCCCACTTGGCTCACTTTATTTTGTTCTTCTAGGTTGAAGCGTTCGTTTACAGTAGCAGTTTTTATTTTTAGGTTTCCCTCTGTTCTCTCCTATATAGATAGATGAATTTGGAACTCTAAATCCAACATGGTTTGCAGTAGCTCTTTGAAACTTGACAAAATAAAGGAGTTCTCAGTTTTGTCTCTATGGTTTGTTTCCTCTTCAAGTAGCCCTAAGCAGAGACTGTGAAAAAGCACCTTCATTGAAGGAGGTTGAAAGCTTCCAAGAAATTACGATTTTCCGAAATACCAGCAAATATATTTTCACCCAATCTTGATGATACTTGGTGGTAATGATCACTACAAAAATCTCACGTGGCTCACAAAATTTTGTTCTTCTAGGTTAAAGCGTTCGTCTACAGTAGCAGTTTTTATATTTAGGTTTCTCTCTGTTCTCTCCTATAGATAGATGAATTTGGAACTCTAAATCCAACATGGCTTGTAGTAGCTCTTTGAAACTTGACAAAATTAAGGATTTCTAAATTTTGTCTCTAAGGTTTGTTTTCTCTTCAAGTAGCCCTAGGCAAAGACTGTGGAAAAGCACTTTCATTGAGAGGTGTTGCCAAGCTTCTAAGAAATAACGATTTTCCGAAATACCAGCAAATATTTTTTCACCCAATCTTGATGATACTTTGTGGTAATGATCAGTTATCAAATCGCACTTGGTTCTCCAGATTTTGTTCTTGTAGTTTGAAGCGTTCGTCTACAGTAGCAGTTTTTATTTTTAGGTTTCTCTCTGTTCTCTCCTATAGATAGATGAATTTGGAACTCTAAATCCAACATGGTTTGCAGTAGCTCTTTGAAACTTGAGAAAAAAAAGGAGTTCTCAGTTTTGTCTCTATGGATTGCATCCTCTTCAAGTAGCCCTAAGCAGAGACTGTGAAAAAGCACTTTCATTTAAAGGGGTTGCAAAGCTTCCAAGAATTACAAGGTTCCGAAATACCAGCAAATATATTTTCACCCAATCTTGATCGTACGTGGTGGTAATGACAAATACACAAATCCCACTTGGCTCACCAAATTTTGTTCTTCTAGGTTGAAGCGTTCGTCTACAGTAGTAGTTTTTATATTTAGGTTTCACTCTGTTCTCTCCTATATAGATAGACGAATTTGGAACTCTAAATCCAACATGGTTTCCAGTAGCTCTTTGAAATAAGACAAATATAGTAGTTCTCAGTTTTGTCTCTTTGATTTGTTTCCTATTCAACTAGCCCTAGGCACAGACTGTGGAAAAGCACTTTCATTGAGAGGGGTTGCCAAGCTTCTAAGAAATAACGAGTTTCTGAAATACCAGCAAATATTTTCTCACCCAATCCTGATGATACGTGGTATTAATGACAAGTCCACAAATCCCACTTGGCTCACCAAATTTTGTTCTTCTAGGTTGAAGTGTTCGTCTACAGTAGCAGTTTTTATATTTAGGTTTCACTATGTTCTCTCCTATATAGATAGACGAATTTGGAACTCTAAATCCAACATGGTTTGTAGTAGTTCTTTGAAACTTGACAAAATAAAGGAGTTCTCAGTTTTGTCTCTATTATTTGTTTCCTCTTCAAGTAGCCCTAGGCACAGACTGTGGAAAAGCACTTTCATTGAGAGGGGTTGCCAAGCTTCCAAGAAATTACGAGTTTCCGAAATACCAGCAAATATTTTTTCACCCAATCTTGATGATACTTGGTGGTAATGATTAGTACACAAATCCCACTTGACTCACCAAATTGTGTTCTTCTAGGTTGATGCGTTCGTTTTCAGTAGCAGTTTTTATTTTTAGGTTTCACTCTGTTCTCTCCTATATTGATAGATGAATTTGGAACTCTAAATCGAACATGGTTTGTTGTAGCTCTTTGAAACTTGACAAAATAAAGGAGTTCTCAGTTTTGTCTCTATGATTGGTTTCCACTTCAAGTAGCCCTAAGCAGAGACTGTGGAAAATCACTTTCATTGAGAGGGGTTGCCATCTTCCAAGAAATTACGGGTTTCCGAAATACCAGCAAATATTTTTTCACCCAATCTTGATGATTCTTGGTGGTAATGATCTGCACAGAAATCCCACTTGGCTCACCAAATTTTGTTCTTCTAGGTTTAAGCATTCGTCTACAGTAGCAGTTTTTATATTTAGGTTTCACTCTGTTCTCTGCTATATAGATAGATGAATTTGGAACTAAATCCATCATGGATTGTAGTGGCTCTTCGAAACTTGACAAAATAAAGGAGTACTCACTTTTGTCTCTATGGTTTGTTTCCTCTTCAAGTAGCCCTAGGCACAGACTGTGGAAAAGCACTTTCATTGAGAGGGGTTGTCAAGCTTCTAAGAAATAAGGAGTTTCCGAAATACCAGCAAATATTTTTTCATCCAATGATATTATTTGGTGGTAATGACAAGCACACAAATCCCACATGGCTCACCAAATTTTGTTCTTCTAGGTTGAAGCGTTCGTCTACAGTAGAAGTTTTTATATTTAGGTTTCACTCTGTTCTCTGCTATATAGATAGATGAATTTGGAACTCTAAATCCAACATGGTTTGTAGTAGCTCTTTGAAACTTGACAAAATAATGGAGTTCTCAGTTTTGTCTCTATGGTTTGTTTCCTCTTCAAGTAGCATTAGGCACAGACTGTGGAAAACCACTTTCATTGAGAGGGGTTGCCAAGCTTCTAAGAAATAACGAGTTTCCGAAATACCAGCAAATATTTTTTCACCCAATCTTGATGATACTTTTTGGTGATGATCAGTAAACAAATTCCACTTGGCTCACCAAATTTTGTTCTTCTAGTTTGAAGCGTTCGCAATTTTTATATTTCGGTTTCAATCTGTTCTCTCCAATATAGATAGATGAATTTGGAACTCTAAATCCAACATGGTTTGTAGTAGCTCTTTGAAACTTGACAAAATAAAGGAGTTCTCAGTTTTGTCTCTATGGTTTGTTTCCTCTTCAAGTAGCCCTAGGCACAGACTGTGGAAAAGCACTTTCATTGAGAGGGGTTGCCAAGTTTCTAAGAAATAAAGTGTTTCCGAAATACCAGCAAATATTTTTTCACCCAATCTTTATGATACTTGGAGGTAAGGACAAGTACACAAATCCCACTTGGCTCACCAAACTTTGTTCTTCTAGGTTGAAACATTCGTCTACAGTAGCAGTTTTTATTTTTACGTTTTACTCTGTTCTCTCCTATATAGATAGATGAATTTGGAACTCTAAATCCAACATGGTTTCTAGTAGCTCTGTGAAACTTGACAAAGTAAAGGAGTTCTCAGTTTTGTCTCTATGATTTGTTTGAGCTTCATGTAGCACTAAGCAGAGACTGTGGAAAAGCACTTTCATTGAAAGGGGTTGCCAAGCTTCCAAGAAATCATGAGTTTCCGAAATACCAACAAATATTTTGTCTCATAATGTTGATGATACGTGGTGATAATGATTGGTACACAAATCCCACTTGGCTCACCAAATTTTGTTCTTCTAGGTTGAAGCGTTCGTCTACAGTAGAAGTTTTTATATTTAGGTTTCACTCTGTTCTCTGCTATATAGATAGATGAATTTGGAACTCTAAATCCAACATGGTTTGTAGTAGCTCTTTGAAACTTGACAAAATAATGGAGTTCTCAGTTTTGTCTCTATGGTTTGTTTCCTCTTCAAGTAGCATTAGGCACAGACTGTGGAAAACCACTTTCATTGAGAGGGGTTGCCAAGCTTCTAAGAAATAACGAGTTTCCGAAATACCAGCAAATATTTTTTCACCCATTCTTGATGATACTTTTTGGTGATGATCAGTAAACAAATTCCACTTGGCTCACCAAATTTTGTTCTTCTAGGTTGAAGCGTTCGCAATATTTATATTTCGGTTTCAATCTGTTCTCTCCAATATAGATAGATGAATTTGGAACTCTAAATCCAACATGGTTTGTAGTAGCTCTTTGAAACTTGACAAAATAAATGAGTTCTCAGTTTTGTCTCTATGGTTTGTTTCCTCTTCAAGTAGCCCTAGG
This sequence comes from Callospermophilus lateralis, assembly GCF_048772815.1. Classification (NCBI taxonomy): domain Eukaryota; kingdom Metazoa; phylum Chordata; class Mammalia; order Rodentia; family Sciuridae; genus Callospermophilus; species Callospermophilus lateralis. The sequence goes on along the minus strand of NW_027513211.1, from coordinate 24,427 downwards.
CACAGACTGTGGAAAAGCACTTTCATTGAGAGGGGTTGCCAAGTTTCTAAGAAATAACGTGTTTCCGAAATACCAGCAAATATTTTTTCACCCAATCTTTATGATACTTGGAGGTAAGGACAAGTACACAAATCCCACTTGGCTCACCAAACTTTGTTCTTCTAGGTTGAAACATTCGTCTACAGTAGCAGTTTTTATTTTTACGTTTTACTCTGTTCTCTCCTATATAGATAGATGAATTTGGAACTCTAAATCCAACATGGTTTGTAGTAGCTCTGTGAAACTTGACAAAGTAAAGGAGTTCTCAGTTTTGTCTCTATTATTTGTTTGAGTTTCATGTAGCACTAAGCAGAGACTGTGGAAAAGCACTTTCATTGAAAGGGGTTGCCAAGCTTCCAAGAAATCATGAGTTTCCGAAATACCAACAAATATTTTGTCTCCCAATGTTGATGATACGTGGTGGTAATGATCGGTACACAAATCCCACTTGGCTCACCAAATTTTGTTTTTCTAGGTTGAAGCGTTCGACTACAGTAGCAGTTTTGATATTTAGGTTTCACTCTGTTCTCTGCTATATAGATAGATGAATTTGGAACTCTAAATCCAACATGATTTGTAGTAGCTCTTTGAAACTTGACAAAATAAAGGAGTTCTCAGTTTTGTCTCTATGGTTTGTTTCCTCTTCAAGTAGCAATAGGCACAGACGGTGGAAAAGCACTTTCATTTAGAGGGGTTGCCAAGCTTCTAAGAAATAACGAGTTTCCGAAATACCAGCAAATATTTTTTCACGCAATCTTGATGACACGTGGTGGTAATGATCTGTACACAAATCCCACTTGGCTCACCAAATTTTGTTCTTCTAGGTTTAAGCGTTTGTCTACAGTAGCAGTATTTATATTTAGGTTTCACTCTGTCTCTCTTATATAGATAGATGAATTTGGAATTCTAAATCCAATATGGTTTGTAGTAGCTCTTTGAAACTTGACAAAGTAAAGGAGTTCTCAGTTTTGTCTCTGTGATTTGTTTCAGCTTCATGTAGCACTAAGCAGAGACTGTGGAAAAGCACTTTCATTGAAAGGGGTTGCCAAGCTTCCAAGAAATCAAGAGTTTTTGAAATACCAGCAAATATTTTGTCTCCCAATGTTGATGATACGTGGTGGTAATGAACGCTACACAAATCCCACTTGGCTCACCAAATTTTGTTCTTCTAAGTTTTAGCGTTCGTCTACAGTAGCAGTTTTTATATTTACGTTTTCCCTTATCTCTCTTATATAGATAGATGAATTTGGAATTCTAAATCCAATATTGTTTGTAGTAGATCTTTGAAACTTGACAAAGTAAAGGAGTTCTCAGTTTTGTCTCTATGATTTGTTTCCGCTTCATGTAGCCCTACGCAGAGACTGTGGAAAAGCACTTTCATTGAAAGGGGTTGCCGAGCTTCCAAGAAATTACGATTTTCCGAAATAACAGCAAATTTTTTTTCACCCAATGTTTATGATACGTGGTGGTAATGATCAGTACACAAATCCCACTTGGCTCACCATATTTTGTTCTTCTAGGTTGAAGCGTTCGTCTAGAGTAGCAGTTTTTATATTTAGGTTTCACTCTGTTCTCTGCTATATAGATAGATGGATTTGGAACTCTAAATCCAACATGGTTTGTTGTAGCTCTTTGAAAGTTGACATAATAATGGAGTTCACAGTTTTGTCTCTATGGTTTGTTTCCTCTTAGAGTAGCCATAGGCACAGACTGTGGAAAACCACTTTCATTGAGAGGGGTTGCCAAGTTTCTAAGAAATAACGAGTTTCCGAATTACAAGCAAATATATTTTCACCCAATCTTGATAATACTTGGTGGTGATGATCAGTACACAAATCCCACTTGGCTCACCATATTTTGTTCTTCTAGGTTGAAGCGTTCGTCTACAGTAGCAGTTTTTATATTTAGGTTTCACTCTATTCTCTGCTATAAAGATAGATGAATTTGTAACACTGAATCGAACATGGTTTGTTGTAGCTCTTTTAAACTTGACAAAATAAAGGAGTTCTCAGTTTTGTCTCTATGATTTGTTTCCGCTTCAAGTAGCCTTAAGCAGAGACTGTGGAAAAGCACTTTCATTGAGAGGGGTTGCCAAGCTTCCAAGAAATTACGAGTTTCCGAAATACCAGCAAATATTTTTTCACCCAATCTTGATGATACTTGGTCGTAATGATCAGTACACAAATCACACTTGGCTCACGAAGTTTTGTTCTTCTAGGTTGAAGCATTCGTCTACAGTAGCAGTTTTTATATTTATTTTTCACTCTGTTCTCTGCTATATAGATAGATGAATTTGGAACTCTAAATCCATCATGGTTTGTAGTGGCTCTTCGAAACTTGACAAAATAAAGGAGTTCTCAGTTTTGTCTCTATGGTTTGTTTCCTCTTCAAGTAGCCCTAGGCACAGACTGTGGAAAAGCACTTTCATTGAGAGGGGTTGACAAGCTTCTAAGAAATAACGAGTTTCCGAAATACCAGCAAATATTTATTCATCCAATGATGATATTTGGTGGTAATGACAAGTACACAAATCCCACTTTTCTCACCAAATTTTGTTCTTCTAGGTTTAGGCGTTCATCTACAGTAGCCGTTTTTATATTTAGGTTTCACTCTGTCTCTCCTATATAGATAGATGAATTTGGAATTCTAAATCCAATATGGTTTATAGTAGCTCTTTGAAACTTGACAAAGTAAAGGAGTTCTCAGTTTTGTCTCTATGATTTGTTTCCGCTTCATGTAGCCCTAAGCAGAGAATGTGGAAAATCACTTTCATTGAAAGGGGTTGCCGAGCTTCCAAGAAATTACGAGTTTCCGAAATACCAGCAAATATTTTTTCACCCAATGTTTATGATACGTGGTGGTAATGATCGGTACACAAATCCCACTTGGCTCACCATATTTTGTTCTTCTAGGTTGAATCGTTCGTCTACAGTAGCAGTTTTAATATTTACGTTTCACTCTATTCTCTGCTATAAAGATAGATGAATTTGGAACTCTAAATCTAACATGGTTTGTAGTAGCTCTTTGAAACTTGACAAAAAAAAGGAGTTCTCGGTTTTGTCTCTATGGTTTGTTTCCTCTTCAAGTAGCCCTAGGCACAGATTGTGGAAAAGCACTTTCATTGAGAGGGGTTGCCAAGATTCTAAGAAATAACGAGTTTCCGAAATACCAGCAAATATTTATTCATCCAATCTTGTTGATACTTGGTGGTGATGATCAGTACACAAATCCCACTTGGCTCACTAAATTTTGTTCTTCTAGGTTGAAGCGTTAGTCTACAGTAGCAATTTTTACATTTAGGTTTTAATTTGTTCTCTCCGATATGGATAGATTATTTTGGAACTCTAAATCCAACATGGATGGTAGTAGCTCTTTGAAACATGACAAAATAAAGGAGTTCTCAGTTTTGTCTCTATGGTTTGTTTCCTCTTCAAGTAGCCCTAGGCACAGACTGTGGAAAAGCACTTTCATTGAGAGGCGTTGCCAAGCTTCCAAGAAATTAGAGTTTCCGAAATACCAGCAAATATTTTTTCACCCAATCTTGATGATACTTGGTGCTAATGATCAGTACACAAATCCCACTTGACTCACCAAACTTTGTTCTTCTAGGTTGATGCGTTCGTTTTCAGTAGCAGTTTTTATTTTTAGGTTTCACTCTGTTCTGTCCTATATAGATAGATGAATTTGGAACACTAAATCAAACATGGTTTGTAGTAGCTCTTTGAAACTTGACAAAATAATGGAGTTCTCAGTTTTGTCTCTATGTTTTGTATCCCCTTCAAATAGCCCTAGCTAGACTGTGGAAAAGCACTTTCATTGAGAGGGGTTGCCAAGCTTCCAAGAAATTACGAGTTTCCGAAATACCATCAAATATTTTTTCACCCAATCTTGATGATACTTGGTGGAAATGATCAGTACACAAATCACACTTGGCTCACCAAATTTTGTTCTTCTAGGTTGAAGCTTTCGTCTACAGTAGCAGTTTTTATATTTAGGTTTCACTCTGTTCTCTGCTATATAGATAGATGAATTTGGAACTCTAAATCAATCATGGTTTGTAGTAGCTATTTGAAACTTGACAAAAGAAAGGAGTTCTCAATTTTGTCTCTATTGCTTGTTTCCTCTTCAATTAGCCGTAGGCACCGACGGTGGAAAAGCACTTTCATTGAGAGGGGTTGCCAAGCTTCTAAGAAATAACCTGTTTCCGAAATTCCAGCAAATATTTTTTCACGCAATCTTGATGACACTTGGTTTTAATGATCTGTACACAAATCCCACTTGGCTCACCAAATTTTGTTCTTCTAGGTTTAAGCGTTCTTCTACAGTAGCAGTTTTTATATTTAGGTTTCACTCTGTCTCTCCTATATAGATAGATGAATTTGGAATTCTAAATCCAATATGGTTTGTGGTAGCTCTTTGAAACTTGACAAAGTAAAGGAGTTCTCAGTTTTGTGTCTATGATTTGTTTCCGCTTCATGGAGCCCTAAGCAGAGAATGTGGAAAAGCACTTTCATTTAAAGGGGTTGCTGAGCTTCCAAGAAATTACGAGTTTCCGAAATACCAGCAAATATTTTTTCACCCAAAGTTTATGATACGTGGTGGTAATGATCGGTACACAAATCCCATGTTGCTCACCATATTTTGTTCTTCTAGGTTGAATTGTTCGTCTAGAGTAGAAGTTTTTATATTTACCTTTCACTCTATTCTCTGCTACAAAGATAGATGAATTTGGAAGTCTAAATCCAACGTGGTTTGTAGTAGCTCTTTGAAACTTGACAAAATAAAGCAGTTCTCGGTTTTGTCTCTATGGTTTGTTTCAACTTCAAGTAGCCCTAGGCACAGATTGTGGAAAAGCACTTTCATTGAGAGGGGTTGCCAAGCTTCTAAGAAATAACGAGTTTCCGAAATACCAGCAAATATTTATTCATTAAATCTTGTTGATACTTGGTGGTGATGATCAGTACACAAATCCCACTTGTCTCACTAAATTTTGTTCTTCTAGGTTGAAGCTTTCGTCTACAGTAGCAATTTTTATATTTAGGTTTTAATTTGTTCTTTCCTATATAGATAGATGAATTTGGAACTCTAAATCCAACATGGTTTGTAGTAGCTCTTTGAAACTTGACAAAATAAAGGAGTTCTCAATTTTGTCTCTATGGTTTGTTTCCTCTTCAAGTAGCCCTAAGCACAGACTTTGGAAAAGCACTTTCATTGAGAGGCGTTGCCAAGCTTCCAATAAATTAGAGTTTCCGAAATACCAGCAAATATTTTTTCACCCAATCTTGATGATACTTGGTGGTAATTATCAGTACACAAATCCCACTTGACTCACCAAACGTTGTTCTTCTAGGTTGATGCGTTCGTTTTCAGTAGCAGTTTTTATTTTTAGGTTTCACTCTGTTCTGTCCTATATAGATAGATGAATTTGGAACAATAAATCGAACTTGGTTTGTAGTAGCTCTTTGAAACTTGACAAAATAAAGGAGTTCTCAGTTTTGTCTTTATGGTTTGTATCCCCTTCACGTAGCCCTAAGCTAGACTGTGGAAAAGCACTTTCATTGAGAGGGATTGCCAAGCTTCCAAGAAATTACGAGTTTCCGAAATTCCAGCAAATATTTTTTCACCCAATCTTGATGATACGTGGTGGTAATGACAAGTCCACAAATCCCACGTGGCTCACCAAATTTTGTTCTTTTAAGTTGAAGTGTTCGTTTACAGTAGCAGTTTTTATTTTTAGGTTTCACTCTGTTCTCTCCTATATTGATAGATGAATTTGGAACTCTAAATCGAACATGGTTTGTTGTAGCTCTTTGAAACTTGACAAAATAAAGGAGTTCTCAGTTTTGTCTCTCTGATTTGTTTCCGCTTCAAGTAGCCTTAAGCAGAGATTGTGGAAAAGCACTTTCATAGAGAGGGGTTGCCAAGCTTCCAAGAAATTATGAGTTTCTGAAATACCATCAAATATTTTTTCAACCAATCTTCATGATACTTGGTGGTAATGATCAGTACACAAATCACACTTGGCTCACCAAATTTTGTTCTTCTAGGTTGAAACGTTCGTCTACAGCAGCAGTTTTTATATTTAGGTTTCACTCTGTTCTCTGCTATATAGATAGATGAATTTGGAACTCTAAATCAATCATGGTTTGTAGTGGCTCTTCGAAACTTGACAAAATAAAGGAGTTCTCAGTTTTGTCTCTATGGTTTGTTTCCTCTTCAAGTAGCCCTAGGCACAGACTGTGGAAAAGCACTTTCATTGAGGGGGGTTGCCAAGCTTCTAAGAAATAACGAGTTTCCGAAATACCAGCAAATATTTTTTCATCCAATGATGATATTTGGTGGTAATGACAAGTACATAAATCCCACTTGGCTCACCAAATTTTCTTCTTCTATGTTGAAGCGTTCGTCTACAGTAGCAGTTTTTATATTTAGGTTTCACTCTGTTCTCTGCTATATAGATAGATGAATTTGGAACTCTAAATCCAACATGGTTTGTAGTAGCTCTTTGAAACTTGACAAACTAATGGAGTTCTCAGTTTTGTCTCTATGGTTTGTTTCCTCTTCAAGTAGCCCTAGGCACAGACTGTGGAAAACCACTTTCATTGAGAGGGGTTGCCAAGCTTCTAAGAAATAACGAGTTTCCGAAATACCAGCAAATATTTTTTCACGCAATCTTGATGACACTTGGTGGTAATGATCAGTACACAAATCCCACTTGGCTCACCAAATTTTGGTCTTCTAGGTGAAGCGTTCGTCTACAGTAGCAATTTTTATATTTCGGTTTCAATCTGTTCTCTCCAATATAGATAGATGAATTTGGAACTCTAAATCCAACATGGTTTTTACTAGCTCTTTGAAACTTGACAAAATAAATTAGTTCTCAGTTTTCTCTCTATGGTTTGTTTCCTCTTCAAGTAGCCCTAGGCACAGACTGTGGAAAAGCACTTTCATTGAGAAGGGTTGCCAAGCTTCTAAGAAATAACGAGTTTCCGAAATACTAGCAAATATTTTTTCACCCAATCTTTATGATACTTGGTGGTAAGGACAAGTACACAAATCCCACTTGGCTCACCAAACTTTGTTCTTCTAGGTTGAAGCATTCGTCTACAGTAGCATTTTTTATTTTTACGTTTTACTCTGTTCTTCCTATATAGATAGATGAATTTGGAACTCTAAATTCAACATGGTTTGTAGTAGCTCTTTGAAACTTGACAAAATAAAGGAGTTCTCAGTTTTGTCTCTATGGTTTGTTTCCTCTTCAAGTAGCCCTAGGCACAGACGGTGGAAAAGCACTTTCATTGAGAGGGGTTGCCAACTTCTAAGAAATAACGTGTTTCCGAAATACCAGCTAATATTTTTTCACGCAATCTTGATGACACTTGTTTTTAATGATCTGTACACAAATCCCACTTGGCTCACCAAATTTTGTTCTTCTAGGTTTAAGCGTTCATCTACAGTAGCCGTTTTTATATTTAGGTTTCACTCTGTCTCTCCTATATAGATAGATGAATTTGGAATTCTAAATCCAATATGGTTTATAGTAGCTCTTTGAAACTTGACAAAGTAAAGGAGTTCTCAGTTTTGTCTCTATGATTTGTTTCCGCTTCATGTAGCCCTAAGCAGAGAATGTGGAAAAGCACTTTCATTGAAAGGGGTTGCCGAGCTTCCAAGTAATTACGAGTTTCCGAAATACCAGCAAATATTTTTTCACCCAATGTTTATGATACGTGGTGGTAATGATCGGTACACAAATCCCACTTGGCTCACCATATTTTGTTCTTCTAGGTTGAATCGTTCGTCTACAGTAGCAGTTTTAATATTTAATTTTCACTCTATTCTCTGCTATAAAGATAGATGAATTTGGAAATCTAAATCCAACATGGTTTGTAGTAGCTCTTTGAATCTTGAGAAAATAAAGGAGTTCTCGGTTTTGTCTCTGTGGTTTGTTTCCTCTTCAAGTAGCCCTAGGCACAGATTGTGGAAAAGCACTTTCATTGAGAGGGGTTGCCAAGCTTCTAAGAAATAACGAGTTTCCGAAATACCAGCAAATATTTATTCATCCAATCTTGTTGATATTTGGTGGTGATGATCAGTACACAAATCCCACTTGGCTCACTAAATTTTGTTCTTCTAGGTTGATGCGTTCGTTTTCAGTAGCAGTTTTTATTTTTAGGTTTCACTCTGTTCTGTCCTATATAGATAGATGAATTTGGAACACTAAATCAAACATGGTTTGTAGTAGCTCTTTGAAACTTGACAAAATAATGGAGTTCTCAGTTTTGTCTGTATGTTTTGTATCCCCTTCAAATAGCCCTAAGCTAGACTGTGGAAAAGCACTTTCTTTGAGAGGGGTTGCCAAGCTTCCAAGAAATTACGTGTTTCCGAAATACCATCAAATATTTTTTCACCCAATCTTGATGATACTTGGTGGAAATGATCAGTACACAAATCACACTTGGCTCACCAAATTTTGTTCTTCTAGGTTGAAGCTTTCGTCTACAGTAGCAGTTTTTATATTTAGGTTTAACTCTGTTCTCTGCTATATAGATAGATGAATTTGGAACTCTAAATCAATCATGGTTTGTAGTAGCTATTTGAAACTTGACAAAAGAAAGGAGTTCTCAATTTTTTCTCTATTGCTTGTTTCCTCTTCAATTAGCCCTAGGCACCGACGGTGGAAAAGCACTTTCATTGAGAGGGGTTGCCAAGCTTCTATGAAATAATGAGTTTCCGAAATACCAGCCAATATTTTTTCACCCAATGTTGATAATACTTGGTGGTAATGATCAGTACTCAATTCCCACTTGGCTCACCAAATTTTGTTCTTCTAGGTTGAAGCATTCGTCTACCTTAGCAGTTTTTATATTTAGGTTTCACTCTGTTCTCTCCTATATAGATAGATATATTTGGAACTCTAAATCCAACATGGTTTGTAGTAGCTCTTTGAAACTTGAGAAAATAAAGGAGTTCTCAGTTTTGTCACTATGATTTGTATCAGCTTCAAGTAGCCCTAAGCAGAGACTGTGGAAAAGCACTTTCATTGAGAGGGGTTGCCAAGCTTCTAAGAAATAACGAGTTTCCGAAATTCCAGCAAATATTTTTTCACGCAATCTTGATGACACTTGGTTTTAATGATCTGTACACAAATCCCACTTGGCTCAACAAATTTTGTTCTTCTAGGTTTAAGCGTTCTTCTACAGTAGCAGTTTTTATATTTAGGTTTCACTCTGTCTCTCCTATATAGATAGATGAATTTGGAATTCTAAATCCAATATGGTTTGTGGTAGCTCTTTGAAACTTGACAAAGTAAAGGAGTTCTCAGTTTTGTCTCTATGATTTGTTTCCGCTTCATGGAGCCCTAAGCAGAGAATGTGGAAAAGCGCTTTCATTTAAAGGGGTTGCTGAGCTTCCAAGAAATTACGAGTTTCCGAAATACCAGCAAATATTTTTTCACCCAAAGTTTATGATACGTGGTGGTAATGATCGGTACACAAATCCCACGTGGCTCACCATATTTTGTTCTTCTAGGTTGAATTGTTCGTCTAGAGTAGAAGTTTTTATATTTACCTTTCACTCTATTCTCTGCTACAAAGATAGATGAATTTGGAAGTCTAAATCCAACGTGGTTTGTAGTAGCTCTTTGAAACTTGACAAAATAAAGCAGTTCTCGGTTTTGTCTCTATGGTTTGTTTCAACTTCAAGTAGCCCTAGGCACAGATTGTGGAAAAGCACTTTCATTGAGAGGGGTTGCCAAGCTTCTAAGAAATAACGAGTTTCCGAAATACCAGCAAATATTTATTCATTAAATCTTGTTGATACTTGGTGGTGATGATCAGTACACAAATCCCACTTGTCTCACTAAATTTTGTTCTTCTAGGTTGAAGCTTTCCTCTACAGTAGCAATTTTTATATTTAGGTTTTAATTTGTTCTTTCCTATATAGATAGATGAATTTGGAACTCTAAATCCAACATGGTTTGTAGTAGCTCTTTGAAACTTGACAAAATAAAGGAGTTCTCAATTTTGTCCCTATGGTTTGTTTCCTCTTCAAGTAGCCCTAAGCACAGACTTTGGAAAAGCACTTTCATTGAGAGGCGTTGCCAAGCTTCCAAGAAATTAGAGTTTCCGAAATACCAGCAAATATTTTTTCACCCAATCTTGATGATACTTGGTGGTAATGATCAGTACAGAAATCCCACTTGACTCACCAAACGTTGTTCTTCTAGGTTGATGCGTTCGTGTTCAGTAGCAATTTTTATTTTTAGGTTTCACTCTGTTCTGTCCTATATAGATAGATGAATTTGGAACACTAAATCGAACATGGTTTGTAGTAGCTCTTTGAAACTTGACAAAATAAAGGAGTTCTCAGTTTTGTCTTTATGGTTTGTATCCCCTTCACGTAGCCCTAAGCTAGACTGTGGAAAAGCACTTTCATTGAGAGGGATTGCCAAGCTTCCAAGAAATTACGAGTTTCCGAAATTCCAGCAAATATTTTTTCACCCAATCTTGATGATACGTGGTGGTAATGACAAGTCCACAAATCCCACTTGGATCACCAAATTTTGTTCTTCTAAGTTGAAGTGTTCGTTTACAGTAGCAGTTTTTATTTTTACTTTTCACTCTGTTCTCTCCTATATTGATAGATGAATTTGGAACTCTAAATCGAACATGGTTTGTTGTAGCTCTTTGAGACTTGACAAAATAAAGGAGTTCTCAGTTTTGTCTCTCTGATTTGTTTCCGCTTCAAGTAGCCTTAAGCAGAGATTGTGGAAAAGCACTTTCATAGAGAGGGGTTGCCAAGCTTCCAAGAAATTATGAGTTTCTGAAATACCATCAAATATTTTTTCAACCAATCTTGATGATACTTGGTGGTAATGATCAGTACACAAATCACACTTGGCTCACCAAATTTTGTTCTTCTAGGTTGAAACGTTCGTCTACAGCAGCAGTTTTTATATTTAGGTTTCACTCTGTTCTCTGCTATATAGATAGATGAATTTGGAACTCTAAATCAATCATGGTTTGTAGTGGCTCTTCGAAACTTGACAAAATAAAGGAGTTCTCAGTTTTGTCTCTATGGTTTGTTTCCTCTTCAAGTAGCCCTAGGCACAGACTGTGGAAAAGCACTTTCATTGAGGGGGGTTGCCAAGCTTCTAAGAAATAACGAGTTTCCGAAATACCAGCAAATATTTTTTCATCCAATGATGATATTTGGTGGTAATGACAAGTACACAAATCCCACTTGGCTCACCAAATTTTCTTCTTCTATGTTGAAGCGTTCGTCTACAGTAGCAGTTTTTATATTTAGGTTTCACTCTGTTCTCTGCTATATAGATAGATGAATTTGGAACTCTAAATCCAACATGGTTTGTAGTAGCTCTTTGAAACTTGACAAACTAATGGAGTTCTCAGTTTTGTCTCTATGGTTTGTTTCCTCTTCAAGTAGCCCTAGGCACAGACTGTGGAAAACCACTTTCATTGAGAGGGGTTGCCAAGCTTCTAAGAAATAACGAGTTTCCGAAATACCAGCAAATATTTTTCACGCAATCTTGATGACACTTGGTGGTAATGATCAGTACACAAATCCCACTTGGCTCACCAAATTTTGGTCTTCTAGGTGAAGCGTTCGTCTACAGTAGCAATTTTTATATTTCGGTTTCAATCTGTTCTCTCCAATATAGATAGATGAATTTGGAACTCTAAATCCAACATGGTTTTTACTAGCTCTTTGAAACTTGACAAAATAAATTAGTTCTCAGTTTTCTCTCTATGGTTTGTTTCCTCTTCAAGTAGCCCTAGGCACAGACTGTGGAAAAGCACTTTCATTGAGAGGGTTTGCCAAGCTTCTAAGAAATAAACAGTTTCCGAAATACCAGCAAATATTTTTTCACCCAATCTTGATGATAATTGGTGTTAATGATCAGTACACAAATCCCACTTGGCTCACCAAATTTTGTTCTTCTAGTTTGAAGCGTTCGTTTACAGTAGCAGTTTATATTTTTAGGTTTCCCTCTGTTCTCTCCTATATAGATAAAGGAATTTGGAACTCTAAATCCAACATGGTTTGTAGTAGCACATTGAAACTTGACAAAATAAAGGAGTTCTCCGTTTTGTCTCTATGGTTTGTTTCCTCTTCAAGTAGCACTAGGCACAGACTTTGGAAAAGCACTTTGATTGAGAGGGGTTGCCAAGCTTCTAAGAAATAACGAGTTTCCGAAATACCAGCAAATATTTTTTCACCCAATCTTGATGATACGTGGTGGTAATGACAAGTACACAAATCCCACTTGGCTCAACAAATTCTGTTCTTCTAGGTTGAAGCGTTCGTCTACAGTAGCAGTTTTTATATTTAGGTTTCTCTCTGTTCTCTCCTATATAGATAGATGAATTTGGAACTCTAAATGCAACATGGTTTGTAGTAGCTCTTTAAAACTTGACAAAAAAAATTAGTTCTCTGTTTTTTCTCTATGGTTTCTTTCCTCTTAAAAAAACCCTAAGAAGAGACTGTGGAAAAGCCCTTTCATTGAAAGGGGTTGCCAAGCTTCCAAGAAATTACGAGTTCCCGAAATACAAGCAAATATTTTTTCACCCAATCTTGAGGATACGTGGTGGTAATGACTAGTACACAAATCCCACTTGGCTCATCAAATTGTGTTCTTCTATGTTGATGCGTTCGTTTAAGTAGCAGTTTTTATTTTTAGGTTTCACACTTTTCTCTCCTATATAGATAGATGAATTTGGAACTCTAAATACAACATGGTTTGTAGTAGCTCTTTGAAACTTGACAAAATAAAGGAGTTCTCGGTTTTGTCTCTATGGTTTGTTTTCTCTTCTAGTAGCCCTAGGCACAGACTGTGGAAAAGCACTTTCATTGAGAGGGGTTGCCAAGCTTCTAAGAAATAACGGGTTTTCGAAATACCAGCAAATATTTTTTCCCCCAATCTTGATGATACTTGGTGGTAATGATCAGGACACAAATCCCACTTGGCTCACGAAATTTTGTTCTTCTAGGTTGAAGCGTTCGTCTACAGTAGCAGTTTTTATATTTAGGTTTCACTCTGTTATCTCCTATATAGATAGATGAATTTGGAACTCTAAATCCAACATGGTTTGTAGTAGCTCTTTGAAACTTGACAAAAAATAGGAGTTCTCAGTTTTGTCTCTATGGTTTGTTTCCTCTTCAAGCAGCCCTAGGCCCAGATTGTGGAAAAGCACTTTCATTGAGAGGGGTTGCCAAGCTTCTAAGAAATAACGAGTTTCCGATATACCAGCAAATATTTTTTCACCCAATGTTGATGATAATTTGTGTTAATGATCAGTACACAAATCCTACTTGGCTCACCAAATTTTGTTCTTCTAGTTTGAAGCGTTCGTTTACAGTAGCAGTTTATATTTTTAGTTTTCCCTCTGTTCTCTCCTATATAGATAGATGATTTGGACTCTAAATCCAACATGGTTAGTAGTAGCTCTTTGAAACTTCACACAAAAATGTTGGTCTCAGTTTTGTCTCTATGTTTTGTTTCCTCTTCAAGTAGCCCTAAGAAGAGACTGTGAAAAAGAAATTTCATTGAAAGGGTTTGCCAAGCTTCCAAGAAATACGAGTTTCCGAAATACCAGCAAATATTTTTTCACCCAATCTTGATGATACGTGGTTATAATGACAAGTACACAAATCCCACTTGGCTCACCAAATTTTGTTCTTCTATGTTGAAGCGTTCGTCTACAGTAGCAGTTTTTATATTTTGGTTTCACTCTGTTATCTCCAATATAGATAGATGAATTTGGAACTCTAAATCCAACATGGTTTGTAGTAGCTCTTTGAACTTGACAAAAAAAAATTAGTTCTCAGTTTTGTCTCTATGGTTTTTTTCCTCTTCAAGTAGCCCTAAGCCGAGAGTGAGGAAAGGAAATTTCATTGAAAGGGGTTGCCAAGCTTCCAAGAAATTACGAGTTTCCGAAATACCAGCAAATATTTTTTCACCCAATCTTGATGATACGTGGTGGTAATGACAAGTACACAAATCTCACTTGGCTCACCATATTTTGTTCTTCTAGTTTGAAGCATTCGTTTACAGTAGCAGTTTTTATATTTAGGTTTCCCTCTGTTCTCTCCTATAAAGATAGATGAATTTGGAACTCTAAATCCAACATGGTTTGTAGTAGCTCTTTGAAACTTCACAAAAAAAAGTAGTTCTCAGTTTTTTCTCCAAGATTTGTTTCCTCTTCATGTAGCCCTAAGCAGAGACTGTGGAAAAGCACTTTCATTGAAATTACTTGCCAAGCTTCCAAGAAATTACGAGTTTCCGAAATACCAGCAAATATTTTTTCATTCAATCTTGATGATACGTATTGGTAATGAAAAGTATACAAATCTCACTTGGCTCACCAAATTTTGTTCTTCTTCTGAAGCGTTCGTTTACAGTAGCAGTTTATATTTTTAGGTTTCCCTCTGTTCTCTCCTATATAGATAGATGAATTTGGAACTCTAAATCCAACATGGTTTGTAGTAGCTCTTTAAAACTTGACAAAAGAAAATTAGTTCTAAGTTTTGTCTCTATGGTTTGTTTCCTCTTCAAGTAGACCTAAGCAGAGACTGTGGAAAAGCACTTTCATTGAAAGGGGTTGCCAAGCTACCAAGAAATTACGAGTTTCCGAAATACCAGCTAGTATTTTTTCACCCAATCTTGATGATACGTGGTGGTAATGACAAGTACACAAATCCCACTAGGCTCATCAAGTTGTGTTCTTCTAGGTTGAAGCGTTCGTCTACAGTAGAGTTTTTATATTTAGGTTTCCCTCTGTTCTCTCCTATATAGATAGATGAATTTGGAACTCTAAATCCAACATGGTTTGTAGTAGCTCTTTGAAACTTGAGAAAAAATAGGAGTACTCAGTTTTGTCTCTATGGTTTGTTTCCTCTTAAAGTACCCTAGGCACAGACTGTAGAAAAGCATTTTCATTGAAAGTTGTTGCCAGGCTTCCAAGAAATAACGAGTTTCCGAAATACCAGCAAATAATTTTTCACCCAATCTTGATGATACTTGGTGGTAATGACAAGTACACAAATCCCACTTGGCTCACCAAATTTTGTTCTTCTAGTTGAAGCGTTCGTTTACAGTAGCAGTTTATATTTTTAGGTTTCCCTTTGTTCTCTCATATTTAGATAGATAAAGCAGGAACTATAAATCCAACATGGTTTGTAGTAGCTTTTTGAAACTTGACAAAATAAAGGAGTTCTCAGTTTTGTCTCTATGGTTTGTTTCCTCTTCAAGTAGCCCTAGGCACAGACTTTGGAATAGCACTTTCGTTGAGAGGGGTTGACAAGCTTCTAAGAAATAACGAGTTTCCGAAATACCAGCAAATATTTTTCACCCAATGTTGATGATACTTGGTGGTAATGATCAGGACACAAATCCCACTAGGCTCACCTAATTTTGTTCTTCTAGTTTGAAGCGTTCGTCTACAGTAGCAGTTTTTATTTTTAGGTTTCCCTCTGTTCTATCCTATATAGATAGATGAATTTGGAACTCTAAATCCAACATGGTTTGTAGTAGCTGTTTGAAACTTGACAAAATAATGGAGTTCTCAATTTTGTCTCTTTGTTTGTTTCCTCTTCAAGTAGCCCTAGGCACAGACTTTGAAAAAGCACTTTGATTGAGAGGGGTTGCCAAGCTTCTAAGAAATAACGAGTTTCCGAAATACCAGCAAATATTTTTTCACCCAATCTTGATGATACGTGGTGGTAATGACAAGTACACAAATCCCACTTTGCTCACCAAATTTTGTTTTTCTAGTTTGAAGTGTTCGTTTACAGTAGTAGTTTATATTTTTAGGTTTCCCTCTGTTCTCTCCTATAAATATAGATGAATTTGGAACTCTAAATCCAACATGGTTAGTAGTAGCTCTTTGAAACTTGACAAAGTAAAGGATTTCTCAGTTTTGTCTCTATGGTTTGTTTCCTCTTCAAGTAGCCCTAGGCACAGACTGTGGAAAAGCACTTTCATTGAGAGGGGTTGCCAAGCTTCTAAGAAAGAAAGAGTTTCCGAAAAACCAACAAATATTTTTTCCCCCAAACTTGATGGTACTTGGTGGTAATAATCAGTACACAAATCCCATTTGGCTCACCAAATTTTGTTCTTCTAGGTTGAAGTGTTCATTTACAGTAGCAGTTTTTATTTTTAGGTTTTCCTCTGTTCTCTCCTATAGAGATAGATGAATTTGGAACTCTAAATGCAACATGGTTTGTAGTAGCTCTTTGAAACATGACAAAATAAAGTAGTTCTCTGTTTTGTGTCTACGGTTTGTTTCCTCTTCAAGTAGCCCTAAGCAGAGACTGGCGAAAAGCACTTTCATTGAAAGGGGTTACCAAGCTTCCAAGAATTTACATGTTACCGAAATACCAGCAAATATTTTTTCACCCAACCTTGATGAAACTTGGTGGTAAATATAAGTTCACAAATACCACTTGGCTCACCAAATTATGTTCTTCTAGTTTGAAGCGTTCGTTTACAGTAGTAGTTTTTATTTTTAGGTTTCCCTCTGTTCTCTCCTATATAGATAGATGAATTTTGAACTCAAAATCCAACATGGTTTGTAGTAGCTCTTTGAAACTTGACAAAAAAAGTAGTTCTCAGTTTTGTCACTATGATTTGTTTCCTCTTCAAGTCACCATAAGCAGAAACTTTTAAAAGCACTTTCATTGAAAGGGGTTGCCAAGCTTCCAAGAAATAACGAGTTTCCGAAATACCAGCAAATTTTTTTTCACCCAATCTTGATGATACGTGGTGATAACGACAAGTACACAAATCCCACTTGGCTCACCAAATTTTGTTCTTCTAGGTTGAAGCGTTCCTTGACAATAGCAGTTTTTATTTTTAGGTTACACTCTGTTCTCTCCTATATAGATAGATGAATTTGGAACTCTAAATCTAACATGGTTTGTAGTACCTCTTTGAAACTTGACAAAATAAAGGTGTTCTCAGTTTGGTGTCAATGGTTTCTTTCTTCTTCAAGTAGCCCTAGGCAAAGACTGTGGAAAAGCACTTTCATTGAGAGGGGTTGCCAAACTTCTAAAAAGTAACGAGTTTCCGAAATACCAGCAAATATTTTTTCACCCATTCTAGATGATACGTGGTGGTAATGATGGGTACACAAATCCCACTTGGTTCACCAAATTTTGTTCTTCTAGTTTGAAGCGTTCGTTTACAGTAGTAGTTTTTATTTTTAGGTTTACCTCTGTTCTCTCCTATATAGATAGATGAAGTTTGAACTCTAAATCCAACATGGTTTGTAGTAGCTCTTTGAAACTTGACAAAAAAAAGTAGTTCTCAGTTTTGTCTCCATGATTTGTTTCCTCTTCAAGTAGTCATAAGCAGAATCTGTGGAAAAGCACTTTCATTAAAAGGTGTTGCCAAGCTTCCAAGAAATAACGAGTTTCCGAAATACCAGCAAATATTTTTTCCTCCAATCTTGATGATACTTGGTGGTAATGATGGGTACACAAATCCCACTTGGCTCACCAAATTTGTTCTTCTATTTTGAAGCGTTCGTTTACAGTAGCAGTTTATATTTTTAGGTTTCACACTGTTCTCTCCTATATAGATAGATGAACTTGGAACTCTAAATCCAACATGGTTTGTAATACCTCTTTGAATCTTGACAAAATAAAGGAGTTCTCAGTTTTGTCTCTATGGTTTGTTTCCTCTTCAAGTAGCCCTAGGCACTAACTGTGGAAAAGCACTTTCATTGAAAGGGGTTGCCAAGCTTCCAAGAATTACGAGTTTCTGAAATACCAGCAAATATTTTTTCACCCAATCTTGATGATACGTGGTGATAATGACAAGGACACAAATCCCACTTGGCTCACCAAATTTTGTTCTTCTAGGTTGAAGCGTTCCTTGACAATAGAAGTTTTTATTTTTAGGTTTCACTCTGTTCTCTCCTATATAGATTGATGAATTTGGAGCTCTAAATCCCACATGGTTTGTAGTAGCTCTTTGAAATTGACAAAATAAAGGAGTTCACAGTTTCGTCTCTATGGTTTGTTTCCTCTTCAAGTAGCCCTAGGCACAGACTGTGGAAAAGCACTTTCATTGAGAGGGGTTGCCAAGCTTCTAAGAAAGAACGAGTTTCCGAATAACCAGCAAATATTTTTTCACTCAATCTTGATGATACTTGGTGGTAATGATCAGTACACAAATCCCACTTTGCTCACCAAATTTTGTTCTTCTAGGTTGAAGCGTTCGTTTACAGTAGCACTTTTTATTTTTAGGTTTTCCTCTGCTCTTTCCTATATAGATAGATGAATTTGGAACTCTAAATTCAACATGGTTTGTAGTAGCTCTTTGAAACTTAAGAAAATAAAGTAGTTCTCAGTTTTGTGTCTACGGTTTGTTTCCTCCTAAAGTAGCCCTAAGCAGAGACTGGTGAATAGAACTTTCATTGAAAGGGGTTACCAAGCTTCCAAGAATTTAAGTTTTTCTGAAATACCAGAAAATATTTTTTGACCCAATCTTGATGATACTCGGTGGTAATGATAAGTACACAAATCCCACTTGGCTCACCAAATTTTGTTCTTCTAGTTTGAAGCGTTCGTTTACAGTAGCACTTTTTATTTTTAGGTTTTTCTCTGTTCTCTCCTATAGAGATAGATGAATTTAGAACTATAAATACAACATGGTTTGTAGTACCTCTTTGAAACTTGACAAAATAAAGGAGTTCTCAGTTTTGTCTCTATGGTTTGTTTCCTCTTCAAGTAGCCCTAGGCAAAGACTGTGGAAAAGCACTTTCATTGAGAGGGGTTGCCAAGCTTCTAAGAAATAACGAGTTTCTGAAATACCAGCAAATATTTTTTCACCCAATCTTCATGATACGTGGTGGTAATGATAAGTACACAAATCTCACATGGCTCACCAAATTGTGTTCTTCTAGGTTGAATCGTTCGTCTACAGTAGCAGTATTTATATGTAGGTTTCACAATGTTCTCTCCTATATAGATTGATGAATTTGGAACTCTAAATCCATCATGGTTTGTAGTAGTTCTTTAAAACTTGACAAAATAAAGGAGTTCACTGTTTCGTCTCTATGGTTTGTTTCCTCTTCAATCGCCCTAGGCACAGACTGTGGAAAAGCACTTTCATTGAAAGGTGGCCAAGCTTCCAAAAAAAACGAGTTTCCGAAATACCAGCAAATATTTTTTTCACCCAATCTTGATGATACTTGGTAATAATGATGGGTAAACAAATCCCACTTGGTTCACCACATTTTGTTATTCTAGTATGAATCGTTCGTTTACAGTATTAGTTTTTATTTTTAGGTTTCCCTCTGTTCTCTCCAATATAGATAGATGAATTTCTAACTCTAAATCCAACATGGTTTGTAGTAGCTCTTTGAAACTTGACAAAAAAAAGTAGTTCTCAGTTTTGTCTCTATGATTTGTTTCCTCTTAAAGTAGCCATAGGCAGAAACTGTAGAAAAGCACTTTCATTAAAAGGGGTTGCCAAGCTTCCAAGTAATTATGAGTTTCTGAAATACCAGCAAATATTTTTTCACCCAATCTTGATGATACGTGGTGACAATGACAAGTACACAAATCCCACTTGGCTCACCAAATTTTGTTCTTCTAGGTTGAAGCGTTCCTTGACAATAGCAGTTTTTATTTTTAGGTTTCACTCTATTCTCTCCTATATAGATAGATGAATTTGAAACTCTAAATCAAACATGGTTCGTAGTAGCTCTTTGAAACTTGACAAAATAAAGGAGTTCTCAGTTTTGTCTCTAAGGTTTGTTTCCTCTTCAAGTAGCCCTAGGCACAGACTGTGGAAAAGCACTTTCATTGAGAGGAGTTGCCAAGCTTCTAAGAACGAACGGGTTCCGAAAAACGAGCAAATATTTTTTCACTCAATCTTGATGATACTTGGTGGTAATGATCAGTACACAAATCCCACTTGGCTCACCAAATTTTGTCTTCTAGGTTGAAGCGTTCGTTTACAGTAGCAGTTTTTATTTTTAGGTTTTCCTCTGTTCTCTCCTATATAGATAGATGAATTTCAAACTCTAAATCCAACATGGTTTTTAGTAGCTCTTTGAAACTTGACAAAATAAAGTAGTTCTCAGTTTTGTGTCTACGGTTTGTTTCCTCCTCAAGTAGCCCTAAGCAGAGACTGGCGAATAGCACTTTCAATGAAAAGGGTTACAAAGCTTCCAAGAATTTACGTTTTTCCGAAATACCAGCAAATATTTTTTGACCCAATCTTGATGATACTTTGTGGTAATGATAAGTACACAAATCCCACTTGTCTCACAATTTTTGTTCTTCTAGTTTGAAGCGTTCGTTTACAGTAGCACTTTTATTTTTAGGTTTTTCTCTGTTTTCTCCTATATAGATAGAATAATTTGGAACTCTAAATACAACATGGTTTGTAGTAACTCTTCGAAACTTGACCAAATAAAGTAGTTCTCAGTTTGTCTCTATGGTTTGTTTCCTCTTCAAGTAGCCCTAAGCAGAGACTGTGGAAAAGCACTTTCACTGAAAGGGGTTGCCAAGCTTTCAAGAAATTACGAGTTTCCGAAATACCAGCAAATATTTCTTCACCCAATCTTGATGATACGTGGTGGTAATGACAAATACACAAATCCCACTTTGCTCACCAATTTGTTTTTCTAGGTTGAAGCGTTCGTTTACAGTAGCAGTTTTTATTTTGAGGTTTCCTCTGTTCTCTCCTATATAGATAGATGAATTTGGAACTCTAAATCCAACATGGTTTGTAGTACCTCTTGAAACTTGACAAAATAAAGGTGTTCTCAGTTTTCTGTCAATGGTTTGTTTCTTCTTCAAGTAGCCCTAGGCACAGACTGTGGAAAAGCACTTCATTGAGAGGGGTTGCCAAGCTTCTAAAAAATAACGAGTTTCCTAAATACCAGCAAATATTTTTTCACCCATTCTAGATGATACGTGGTGGTAATGATGGGTACACAAATCCCACTTGGTTCACCAAATTTTGTTCTTCTAGTTTGAAGCGTCCGTTTACAGTAGTAGTTTTTATTTTTAGGTTTCCCTCTGTTCTCTCCTATATAGGTAGATGAATTTCGAACTCTAAATCCAACATGGTTTGTAGTAGCTCTTTGAAACTTGACAAAAAAAAAGTAGTTCTCAGTTTTGTCTCTATGATTTGTTTCCTCTTCAAGTAGTCATAAGCAGAATCTGTGGAAAAGCACTTTCATTAAAAGGTGTTACAAAGCTTCCAAGAAATAACGAGTTTCCGAAATACCAGCAAATATTTTTTCCTCCAATCTTGATGATACTTGGTCGTAATGATGGGTACACAAATCCCACTTGGCTCACCAAATTGTGTTCTTCTAGTTTGAAGCGTTCGTTTACAGTAGCAGTTTATATTTTTAGGTTTCACACTGTTCTCTCCTATATAGATAGATGAATTTGGAACTCTAAATCCAACATGGTTTGTAATACCTCTTTGAAACTTGACAAAATAAAGGAGTTCTCAGTTTTGTCTCTATGGTTTGTTTCCTCTTCAAGTAGCCCTAGGCACAGACTGTGGAAAAGCACTTTCATTGAAAGGGATTGCCAAGCTTCCAAGTAATTACTAGTTTCTGAAATACCAGCAAATATTTTTTCACCCAATCTTGATGATACGTGGTGATAATGACAAGTACACAAATCCAACTTGGCTCACCAAATTTTGTTCTTCTAGGTTGAAGCGTTCCTTGACAATAGAAGTTTTTATTTTTAGGTTTCACTCTGTTCTCTCCTATATAGATTGATGAATTTGGAGCTCTAAATCCAACATGGTTCGTAGTAGCTCTTTGAAATTGACAAAATAAAAGAGTTCACAGTTTCGTCTCTATGGTTTGTTTCCTCTTCAAGTAGCCCTAGGCACAGACTGTGGAAAAGCACTTTCATTGAGAGGGGTTGCCAAGCTTCTAAGAAAGAACGAGTTTCAGAAAAACCAGCAAATATTTTTTCACTCAATCTTGATGATACTTGGAGGTAATGATCAGTACACAAATCCCACTTTGCTCACCAAATTTTGTTCTTCTTGGTTGAAGCATTCGTTTACAGTAGCACTTTTTATTTTTAGGTTTTCCTCTGCTCTCTTCTATATAGATAGATGAATTTGGAACTCTAAATCCAACATGGTTTGTAGTAGCTCTTTGAAACTTGAGAAAATAAAGTAGTTCTCAGTTTTGTGTCTACGGTTTGTTTCCTCCTGTAGTAGCCCTAAGCAGAGACTGGCGAATAGAACTTTCATTGAAAGGGTTACCAAGCTTCCAAGAATTTACGTTTTCCGAAATACCAGCAAATATTTTTTGACCCAAACTTGATGATACTTGGTGGTAATGATAAGTACACAAATCCCACTTGGCTCACCAAATTTTGTTCTTCTAGTTTGAAGCGTTCGTTTACAGTAGCACTTTTTATTTTTAGGTTTTTCTCTGTTCTCTCCTATATAGTTAGATGAATTTGGAACTATAAATACAACATGGTTTGTAGTAGCTCTTTGAAACTTGACAAAATAAAGGAGTTCTCAGTTTTGTATCTATGGTTTGTTTCCTCTTCAAGTAGCCCTAGGCAAAGACTGTGGAAAAGCACTTTCATTGAGAGGGGTTGCCAAGCTTCTAAGAAATAACAAGTTTCTGAAATACCACCAAATATTTTTTCACCCATACTTGATGATACTTGTTGATAATGATGGGTACACAAATCCCACTTGGTTCACCACATTTTGTTTTTCTAGTTTGAATCGTTCGTTTACAGTAGTAGTTTTTATTTTTAGGTTTCCCTCTGTTCTCTCCTATATAGATAGATGAATTTCGAACTCTAAATCCAACATGGTTTGTAGTAGCTCTTTGAAACTTGACAAAAAAAGTAGTTCTCTGTTTTGTCTCTATGATTTGTTTCCTCTTAAAGTAGCCATAGGCAGAAACTGTGGAAAAGCACTTTCATTAAAAGGGGTTGCCAAGCTTCTAAGAAATTATGAGTTTCTGAAATACCAGCAAATATTTTTTCACCCAATCTTGATGATACGTGGTGACAATGACAAGTGCACAATTCCCACTTGGTTCACCAAATTTTGTTCTTCTAGGTTGAAGCGTTCCTTGACAATAGCAGTTTTTATTTTTAGGTTTCACTCTGTTCTCTCCTATATAGATAGATAAATTTGAAACTCTAAATCAAACATGGTTTGTAGTAGCTCTTTGAAACTTGACAAAATAAAGGAGTTCTCAGTTTTGTCTCTAAGGTTTGTTTCCTCTTCAAGTAGCCCTAGGCACAGACTGTGGAAAAGCACTTTCATTGAGAGGGATTGCCAAGCTTCTAAGAACGAATGAGTTTCCGAAAAACCAGCAAATATTTTTTCACTCAATCTTGATGATACTTGGTGGTAATGATGAGTACACAAATCCCACTTGGCTCACCAAATTTTGTTCTTCTAGGTTGAAGCGTTCGTTTACAGTAGCAGTTTTTATTTTTAGGTTTTCCTCTGTTCTCTCCTATATAGATAGATGAATTTGGAACTCTAAATCCCACATGGTTTGTAGTAGTTCTTTGAAACTTGACAAAATAAAGTAGTTCTCAGTTTTGTGTCTACGGTTTGTTTCCTCCTCAAGTAGCCCTAAGCAGAGACTGGCGAATAGCACTTTCAATGAAAAGGGTTACAAAGCTTCCAAGAATTTACGTTTTTCCGAAATACCAGCAAATATTTTTTGACCCAATCTCGATGATACTTGGTGGTCATGATAAGTACACAAATCCCACTTGGCTCACCAATTTTTGTTCATCTAGTTTGAAGCGTTCGTTTACAGTAGCACTTTTTATTTTTAGGTTTTTCTCTGTTCTCTCCTATATAGATAGATGAATTTGGAACTCTAAATACAACATGGTTTGTAGTAACTCTTCGAAACTTGACCAAATAAAGTAGTTCTCAGTTTTGTCTCTATGGTTTGTTTCCTCTTCAAGTAGCCCTAAGCAGAGACTGTGGAAAAGCACTTTCATTGAAAGGGGTTGCCAAGCTTTCAAGAAATTACGAGTTTCCGAAATACCAGCATATATTTTTTCACCAAATCTTGATGATACGTGGGGGTAATGACAAATACACAAATCCCACTTTGCTCACCAAATTTTGCTTTTCTAGGTTGAAGCGTTCGTTTACAGTAGCAGTTTTTATTTTTAGGTTTTCGTCTGTTCTCTCCTCTATAGATAGATGAATTTGGAACTCTAAATCCAACATGGTTTGTAGTACGTCTTTGAAACTTGACAAAATAAAGGTGTTCTCAGTTTGGTGTCAATGGTTTGTTTCTTCTTCAAGTAGCCCTAGGCACAGACTGTGGAAAAGCACTTTCATTGAGAATGGTTGCCAAGCTTCTAAAAAGTA